>NW_015628862.1:26911-45013 GCF_001515625.1 Sinocyclocheilus rhinocerous | reverse complement strand
AAAAAAAAAAAAAGCTAACGGAATGACAATAAAGTTTTCAAAATGTGTTTTATATTTTATCTTGTAAATAAATATAACATTGTAATATTTGAAGGTTTGTTTAGTCTGTGTTCCTATAAAACACTATTCCTGTATATTGAAAAGAAGCTTGTAATACATTAAATTCCAATGTATTTACATATGTTCTTTTTGTTGCATTATTCTTTTTTCCTTTGTATTTGTGGGTAGTGCACTTGAATGCATTATTTTTTCTTTCATTTTTTTTCTCAGAATGTACCAAACTGTTGATTTGGCCACTCCTAATGTTCCTGCTATCTCTCTAATGGATTTGTTTTGTTTTTGAAGCCTAACAATTGTCTGTTTCACTTGTATGGAGAGATCCTTTGACCACATAATGTGGGTTCACAGCAACAGCTTCCAAATGCAAATGGCACACTTAGAATATACTCTATAGTCAGTTAATAGTGAGAATTGGTCCCTGAATTAAAATGAGGCCATAATTATAAATACACATTTCTCAAGAGGTGCTGAAGGGTCACATCATGATGGACAGTCCCTGCATTATACTTCAAAACTTACATTACAAAATTTGCCAACAAATGTAATGCCAGTAAATGCTGGAATGTGTAGAATGTTTTGAAATTATTTATGACTCATCAGTGTTTGAATTTGGCATTACAACAGGAGCAAAACGGCTTTAAAATATTTGTGAGCAGCTCAGTAAATCAGTGTGCCAGATTAGGGTGTTAGCAGTGCAAACACAGGGAAACAACTTATAAAAACAGTGGTTCGACACACAGAAAAAAAAAAAACTTAATTGAAGGTGTACACTAATGCAGTAGGAGACAACAGTTTTTGGGCAGCAGAACACACTCTGGAGAGATATGCTGTAGTTTTTCATTTAAATTACTTTGATTCTCTCATTCCAGACATAAAAAGTTTGTTCTAAATATGGAGGAAACACAGTGGCAAGAAAGCAGCAATAGTGTGACGCAAAAACTGCAGTGGCTCATGGCAGAGAAAGAGAAAGAGCACTGGTCGGCTGAGGGAGAGACAATATGGCTAATATCTGTAATTTCAGAGTTCAGGAACCCTGTAGAGTAAACAGAGAATCAGTGGTAAGACACGACATGCAGCAACTCCTGCTAAAAAGTTTTCTGAGAGAGAGAGATTCTTCTGGGTGGCCTCTGTTGAAATGCAAGCACACGGTAGAGCCAACTCATCACCATCACTCCACATGAGCCAAATCCACAGTAGACGCCTCCCTGAGGTCACTATCTGTCCAGGGAGAGAGAGAGAGAGAGAGAGTCATATTTTACAAGACCTTTCAGTGCATCTTAGAGTCAAAACTCTAGTGCCAAACATCTTTAGACATCACTGTTTAACAGATACACTGAGTGTGAGTGTGTTTATGGGAATAGTATGACATGAGACATATCCGGACACCAATGACGTTTGAAGTTGCCTAAAAAATTTTAAAACAGGCATAACAAGTTATAAAAACTTTTAAATGTCACTGTTTTATTAAATAAATCAATACAAATCACATTAAGGTATTTCCTGGAAAAAAGCAGTCTTAACACTAGAACCGCCACGGGGCAAATTTTACCCGTGGCTGTTTTTCAAATGTACATAACAGATTTAAAATAAAACATTAAAATCTCCCAGTCATTGACTTTTACTAAAATTATGTAATTTACAATCCAATGTTGTTAACAATTATTTAGATAAAACCAGATAAAAAAACAGGGCATTTATACCTATAAGCGCCAGCGGGTCGAATTTACCTGCTATATAATGGATGTATTTTCGCGCTGTCATTTTCTTGCCGCTTATGTTTTAACATTGTACATTTCTAGGGGAACGCCTTTCACTCACTGATTTAGCATTTATGAGTTTCATAAATAAAGTCAAAATTTAAAAAAAAAAAGGCGATTTATGGAAGGTAGGTATTTAGAAACACTAAATGCCATGAGTGATGGAGAGTCTGATGGTAAGTTATGCGTCCTGGGTCGGCTCAGCATCTGACAGCTCATCTGACAGTGATCCAGATATCATATTTACATGTTTTACATGCCTAACGTTACTCTAATTGGTCAAACTTTGGTTTAATTATTTATTTTTTGTCTTGCCATATCGTTTATTGTTCGCTAATGTGTTGTTATTCTAGTCTAGCCGTTTCCTGAAGAAAAAGAAAAATCCAATCTATATGACGTAATGAATAAAACAATTTTTTTGATTACCCAAAGTTTAATGGTGTTGTACTCTTATTCAAATTATGCCCAAATATTTAGGCTACTACCTTCTAATTTCCGTTGTCAGTGCAGACTCTTTTTTTTTTTAGCTTAGGCTACTGACCATTATGGATTATTGTAGCCTGCATTAAATAGTCTTGAACATAAAACAACAGGATAAAAATATAGTTGATGACTAGACATAATCATTTCATGACTCTAGACACATCTTTGTGAAGACAGTAGCATAATACAGTGAAATAATATGTTCTTTAGCCATATAAATACAGTTGCCATGTGCGTGGGTAAAATTTACCCGCTGGCACTTTTAGGTATACAGCGACCTCTGGCGGTTCTAGTGTTAACTTAAATTCTATACTTTAGTAGATATTATTCTTTAGATATTCTTATTTTAGTCAAATAGTGTGTGTGACACTCATGATCAAATTTGTTAATAAAAACGTAATAGATGGTAATCTAATTATTATTGCATTGTGATAATACACTTTACTGGCCTTAACAGCAAATCATTTATAATGAAGTCTACTGAAAACACCTTGAGTAGAATGTTCCTTAAAAATTAAGCAAGAGTTGTTGCAACAGCACCATATGAGTATCTTTCAGATTGGATGTAGAACAGAGGGATGAAAACTTCACAAGAGAAAGTATGTATGAATGAGATGTTGTTTGCTCTCAGGTGACAGCTTCATAAATTTTCTCACTGGACCAGCGTCAGCAGAGGTGAAGAAATATCCCCCTCCACCACCTTCTGCTTGAATGTTCTTGCATCAGCACCAGAGCAATCTCCTCTCTCTTCTGCAGCTGGCAGGCCATCTTGGCATTGTTTGGAAGGTGAGGTATCATTTGACATTTGTTGCAGCAAAGCAACAAATAATGAGCTTGGTAGCCTTCTTCCTTAGAAGAGATAAGCACTGTTTAGTTGGTGCTGCATTGGTTAGCCATGCAGTCCCCATAATTATTCAAGAGCAGATGTGTGTGTGCGCGCGAGTGTGTGTGGGCATGGGTATGTGTGTTTCGGTGCATTAGTCAAATGTGTCCTTATCCTCCTCCAGGGGGCTCCGGTTACATCCACGTCAGAGACCAGACAAGCTGGGGATTCTGTCAACAAGCAAATTACAAGCAATTACAAAGTGAAAAAGCCAAGAAGTAGGGTGGTATTGGGGTTAACAGGAGTGCTGGATATTACTGACAAAATCTCTGAGAGACCCACTCAGTGGTCAACCTGTAGAAACGTTACTTTTCACAACACAAACTCAACTTTCCATAAGCAGCCTGACCGCTGACCCAGTCCACATGGCCTTCCTGAGTCCTGCCAATAACCTCTTGGCCAGCAGGACACATGATGAATCAATCAGTGTGATGATGAGTGTGAGAGACATTTCTCATCCAGCACCCTGATGGAATGGCTCTCTGATATGTGAGATGGATTGAGTGCTGATGGGACAGCGGTAAATAGCATGTTCAACGACTTGGCAGAGAAACACAAGCAGTGGGATAAGATTGATCAAGCTAATGAGAACCTTCTCACTGCATATATGTGTGTGCATTTCTGTCTTAAAACACCTACGCACTCATTTACCACCACCGACGAACATACACAAAAAAGCGGGAGAGCTTGGATACCTTCAAACATGCAGACAAGGACAAATATACAAACACATTCACAAATCACACCCACGCCACAGTCGCTGATTTTATGCCCTGCCACTCACCGGACAATTTGCATGCAAACCTTCCTGCAATGATCAATTCATCTGTTCATGTGCGCTATTTTCACAAACCTGCCATTTATGTCAGATGAACACAGTCAATGACCTACTTAAAAGCTCCTAATGAGACAAAACAAAGTGAGGCCAGTGAAACAAAGTGATGGAAACACAAGCAGCAAAAAGCTGGTTTCTGTATGTGTAGAGCTCCCCATATTAATCAAAAGCCTGAGCTGAATGCAAATAGGAAAATTGGGGAAAATTTTTTAAGACAAAGTTGTGAGGGTTCTCCCAAAATGCAGTAACAAAAAGCAGTTGAAACAAACAAGAATAGACCGAGCCTTGTGCATTGTTGCAGAGCTCATATACTTTATCATTTGAATTGAAAGGCTGAATGGAAAAACATATTTCAGTGTGGTCATTTTAAGAAACTTGTGGACCATCTCAAGTGAGTGAGACGATGCCTGGAGGGGCAGGGGGTGTTTATGAAATGTTCATTTCGTTTGCATTGACATCAACTGCGTCATTTTCCTTTGTTGATCATTTTTAATTGATACAAAATGAATTATCTCTTTTTGTTCTTTAAAATTAAATCTTCACGTTATTTGTAATTATTGAATCTCTTCTGCCTTTGGTCAATAAACAAATCGAAATTAACCACACTGCAAAACGTTACCATGCTGTATGTGACACATTAAGATATTACCTGAACATTTTTTTTTTTTTACAGTAAAACACACAATCATAAATGAAAGTTATAATCAGAGACTAGACATTTACATTAAAGCAGTCTACTTTGTCATATGTGAGTAATATTGTATGTGTGTGTTCTCACTCTGTGTGTGAGACAGCTGAGCATTTAGTGCAAATGCTGAGCCAAGACCATATCACTCTAATCATAACTTGATCACAAAATGGATTTTGCCAGAGCACGCCAAGTTCAGTAAGAGCTGCCTAAGTGAGACGCTGCACAGCTGCGCTCATGCATTTTCTCACTCTTATAAAGAGGAAAACCAAGGGTAGATTGAATATGAATTAAATGAAGGGATGTGTATGTGAGATAGAGAGAAAATAATGAAATAAAACAGATAACTTTCCTTTGTTGGCCCTTCTGCTGTGGGCATAGCTCAGCCTCAGCATGTGTCTCTGTTCTTGTTGGTAAGAGTCAGAACGTCCAAGGACCTGGTTTTGGTTCTGATTCTTGTTCAAACTGAAATTAGTGACATAAGCAACACCCCATCAGTGATCTGGCACACATCTCAACAGTCCAGCTATCTCTAATCTAGCTCTACCTGCCAAAAAATGCCAGGAATGTCTCTGGATCTGCAGTGCGGCTGTGCCCACTTTGAGGCAATGGTGGAGGCAAGGCACGTGGGGGTGCTGTGGCAGCTCTAACACTAACCAGAACCCCACATCCCCAACCAAGTATGGCACAGGCCACCCTTGCAGCTCAGTGGTGCAGTTTATTTATGTAACCCCTTCTGGGTTCAGCAGACCACCGAAGGTGGGTAAGATAGGGTCTTTGCCTCCTTTTCCTCCATGTCACAACTGCAGTCTTCTGAAAAAAAAATAAAAAATCTGCTCAACAACAACAAATCGAAGGAGCAAAACAATTTTATTCCAGTTACACCGCTGATGTTTATATAAAGCTTGTGTGGGTTTTAAATAGAGGAAGTGTTTCCTGATAATAATTTTCCAACATGCCACAAATCTCAAAGTTAGACACCTAAATTCTAAAAAAAAAGTTTGAAAATTTCAGTGAGTAAGCTGTCGTTACATTCATAGTAACGGTCGACACTTGTAGATCCAGTTTGAATAGTACACACATGCTGGACTAACTAGGATGACAGTGCGAGTGGTTGTTTGCTTCAGTGTGGGGCCTTCCTGTCTAGACTGGAGGAGATAGGGTTAATAAAAATTCAGAACCATCACAGAACGCTGTCTGCAGTTCAGTATCAGTCTATGAAACAGACCCTCACAAACCTCGCTGTCACACTCTAGAAACATACACAATGTCATACGGTTTTCCATTGTGGAATTTCAACACCCCTCCCCCAACATCCAATGCACTTATATCTTCAGAGAAGAACCATTTATATGAAGTTCATAAAATGAATGGTGGTCAACAGTTCAGCATGTTGGCCCACAATGTTCTGTAAATATAGATGACTGCAGTCAGCCAAAATGTGTGAGTGTTTGAAGCAGCAGTAGCCACCACGGCCAAGAGAGCACCTGGATGGTGTTAATCACAGACTAATATAAACATTTAGCCGGCTGAACATTCGGTAGAGCTGTTTGCCTCAACACAGCTCACTATCCCTCACCATAATCTTCCACTCTAACATCCAATGGACACACTGCACCTCAAGCTGTTCATCTTCCCAGCATTTTCAAACCTAGAATCTGTGGGTTTCAGGACTGTCAGTCAAGCAGTTAATCATAGTGGTGTTTACTGGACATCTGTTCTTATACCTCTTACGGTACACTTTATCATATTATACAGTCTAAAAATCTAAATATTACAACAGCAAGTAGACAAAGTTGTCTAGCAGCTGTACCACTTACACAACACTATGATTTACAGAGAATTTTGCACAAATCACAGTTTCTGAAAACTCTGAACAATTTAAAAATAACTTAAGTCAAACCACAAATTCAGATACATTAGTCTGAAGTTATGCTCTTGAAGATGTGGGTAACTACATACTGCATAAAGCCCAAAACGAATGAGCCTGAAAATAGTTTCCTTTGGAGGAGTGTCCATCCAGCACCAAAAAATAAAAATAAAAAAGATGATGTTGTTGCAAATTTCTATTTCAGACAGTTCTTTTCAGTCTATTCAGTCTTTCAAATATTTATTTTCTTTCAAAAAAAAAAAAAAATAACCCTTGTGTGGAGTTCATATTTTTATTACTCAGCCAGTGTTTGTGGGTCCGATGGACCCACTGCAGTTTTGGGTTTTTAATTCAACACAATCAAAAATTATATGTTAAAATACTCAACAGTTGTTTACTTCATCCCAATTACAAGCAATGTGATCACATTTATGAATTAAAGTGCTACAATCTTGTGCGGGAATGGCAGGGGCAGAAACACAAAACTCACACTTACACTCACACTCTTACAGACTCTCTCTCTCTCTCTCTCTCTCTCTCTCTCTGAGGATTGTGGGTAGTAGTAGTGAGAGTGCTTGGTTTGGAGCACGCTTTGGAATTTAAAAAAAAAAAGTTTTTCCTTTCGCTTTAATAACAGAAACAGAAATAAGGTCAACTTTTTGGGCGCTGACTGCGGTCAGTATGCTAGTATGGAGTTAGGCGGTGATTTTTCACGTTTGACTCTTGGACACGGTTGCAAGTGCATGCCGGAGGCTTCCATGTCAATTGAGGATGTATTGATTGCGATCAGCGAACAGGTTGGTGGTCAAAATATCAAATCAGCCTCAAGAATGAACAAAGCGTTTGTTATATTTATCACAGAGGTTTCAATGGTTGACGAACTGTTAGAGAAAGGTTTGGTTGTAAATAATATATTTTTAGAGGTATTGCCTTTGTCGAATCCTTCTAAGAAAGTTGTACTTTCAAATGTACCCCAGTTTATAAAAGAAGGAATCCTGAAAGAAATTCTTGAACGATATGGAAAATTGACCGCTCCGATTAAGATGATTCCACTAGGACTTAAAAATCCGAACTTCAAATACGTCATGTCTTTCCGACGTTTTACCTACATGATACCGAATTCACAACACGACCCTCTTAATCTGGTGCTAAAAGTAGCAGTGGAGGGTAAAGATTATACGATCTTTGTCAGTTAAGGTCAAATGCCGTGCTTTTTGTGCAGTGAGCATGGACATGTTAGACAGACATGTCCAAAACAAAATGATATTGCTGATTTAACAGGCTCGCAAACTATTCAGAAAAACACTGTTCAAGAAAACAATACGGTCGTTCGTGAAGTAATTGCTTAAGAGACTGAAAATAATATAGGAGAAGAAAATAAGAGTATTAGTGAAACAAACAACTCAAACGTTGACATTGATCAGCCAGCAGATGGCGTTAAATGTCAGAGTGCCAGTGCTGTAGAAACACAAAATGAAAGAACAGAAGTACAAGAAACACATTTCCAATCTAAAAGTAGAGAGGATGAACTTACTTTGATGGAGTGTGTAGAGACAAATGATAAAAGTGAGAACAAATCAGATGACGAAGTAAATGAAAATTGTAGTCAGTTCACAGTTAGCTCTGGTGTCGCGAGATCTGACAGTGAGTCAGACAATGAATGTGAAAGTATAGAGAGTTTCTTTGAAGTTGGAGACAATGATTATCTAATAGGGACATCAGAATTCAGTGGATGTGAAGTGAAATCCTACTCGGCGAGACAGATTAGCACCTTTCTTGATGAAACTAAAGGTGTGCGGAATCCACAAATTGATTTGTTTTTTCCAGATTTGAGGAAATTTTTGGCTTCCTGTAGGGATGTTATGATAAATGCCACAGTTGAGGAGTTTAGCAGACAAAAACGATACCGTCTCAAAAAAATAATCACTAAAGTAAAGAAGATGATCCATCAGGAAAAGAGTAAAATTTAATTGATTTGGTAGAGGGACCGTTTTTGTTTTGATCGCTGTATTACAGTAATATTTTATGACATCCTTACAAATTGGATCATTAAATTTAAATGGATGTCGTAATAAAGAAAAGAGAAGTGCTCTCATCAAATTTTTAGCTTTTAAAAAGGCTAGTGTGATATTCTTGCAAGAAACTCACACAGATATATATAACCAGGCAGAATGGATTAATGAATGGAAAGGGCAGAAGTTTCTTAGCCATGGTTCTAGTGTAAGTGCTGGAGTAACTGTTCTCATATCAGAAAGTGTCCAGGGGAACGCTTCCAATATGATAGAAATTATTTCTGGAAGAATGCAGCGAGTAGATATTATCTTACAAAATGTGTCCTTTTCCCTTATCAATGTATATGCTCCCAACATTGGATATGAACGAGTTTTATTTTTTAAGAAGTTACAGGAAGCTATGAATAATATTTCTCGTGAAAATTGTATTATTGTGGCTGGAGATTTTAATTGCACTCTTGATCATACAGTCGATAGAAATCATGATGAACCTCATCTTAATTCAGCAGAAGCTCTCAGGAAGGTACACTGTAAGCCTATACAGGTTGATTGAACTTAAAAAATGTATAGTAACTCGTTGCCTTAAAAAAGTTAATTTTGTCTTGTTGAGAAAACAATAAATTTCAAGTTTAATGTACTTAAGATTTCAACAGCATTTAATTAAAAACATTTAGTTAATTGAACTAACCGTTTTTAATGCAATGCTGTTGAAATCTTAAGTACATTAAACTTGAAATGTATTGTTTTCTCAACAAGACAAAATTAACTTTCTCTAAAAAGTGCTGGCCAACGCTGAAGTATCAGGCTTACAGGAGGCTTGTTGATCACAACATCATGTCTTCTTAAGGATAGAGTCATGTCCATCTTCTGATTGATAAAGACTGCATCAGCGTTTTTTTTCTTCATTTCATCCACCAACTGCTGTCTGAACATTTCAAGACTGGAAGCATCCTGCCCACTTGGAAGGTTAGGTAGGTAGTTGACCTCCCCTTTCCTTGGTTTCTTGATGTTCTTGTTAGGTGGATCACTGCTGGTAGAGTATCTTCCTCTTTTCCCAATATTTTGATCAGTGATCTACAAATCTTCTATAAACAGCTAGCCAAAAGAATTAAAGTACTATCTAGCTTTTTTTTTTTTTATCTAGCATGTCATCGTACAATAGAATCGTATTAACTGAAATGTAGCTTAGCTAATACCACGCTGATGAGCACGAGGTTGCATTTATTTGATAACTAAGACAGCTAACTAACTTGGATTAGTATTTCTCGCGTGTAAAAACAGGGTCGAGTTTCAATTTAAGCTAGTTTGTTTAATACTTCACTCACAAAGAAATGAAAAAAAAAAAAAAACTAATCGGTCAGTGATAAAGTTTCGCTGTATTTGTGTTAAAGTCACATGTTAAACATTTCTGATAAGAAAAACCACCAAGATTCACCAACACCATCGAACAAGATATATCGTTTTACACAACAGATGACGCTTTGTTTAATGATTTGTAAATGATTGTTGATCAAAAATATGATACGCATTAGATTTTAGATGTGACGATAGAGCATGTCGTAACATAGAACTAACGTTATATGTAATTGTGGCGGTTGCGATCGATCGGTACAACACTGTGGCGTAAATTTACATGTAAACACAGCCTAAACTTACATTTAGAGTTACTAGCTAACTGTTATACCTCTCATTTATTAACGACTATTAATGTATTTGCTGTTTGAGACAAAAATGTAAAGTCCTACTCACAGTCACCAGCAGACGTAAAAATCCGCGCTGCATCCATGCCTGACGTCAGTTCAAAGAAGCCAATCAAAATCTTCCTTGTATTGCGTTTCACTGACAACAGACTAGAATAAACTGTTAAGTACATTCAGTTTAAACAATTCAATAGAATGAAAAAAATCTTGCAAATCGTACAACAAACTAAACAAATTGAGTAATTGTGCAAAAATGTTGGAGTTTATGTTTATTGTATCTAAGTATTTTGAATTAAAACAATTTCAGGGATAACAGTGTAATACTTTTCCATTCGCTTGTAGATGTGTGGAGAGAATCCCTTCCAAAAAGTAGGCAATATACATGGCTGAAAATAAATTCAAATATAATATCAGGGGCTAGATTAGACAGAATATATGTTCAGACGGGTAGAAGAGAACGATTTTTTGATAGTAGAATTAATCCTACACCAATTTCTGATCATTATTCTGTTTCTGTTATGGTTACAACATCAAGTACTATTTACAAATCTTATTGGCATTTTAATAACAACTTGCTGCAAGATCGTACATTTGTACATTTATTTCCTTTCTTTTGGAGAGCTTGGAGAGAGAGAAAGACAGAGTTTAAGTCCCTAAGTCAATGGTGGGACATTGGGAAAATTCAGATTCAGTCGTTTTGTCAACAGTACGTAAAAAACAATGCAAAAGAAATCCAGAAGAAAATTGAACAGCTGGAAAAAGAAATAATGGGATTGAATAGCTCCATAAGTGAAAGAGACGGAACTAGTGGAGATTTGCTTGAACAATATAACTTTCTTTTAAAAAATTTGCATGAAGAAAGAGATCAAGGAACAAAAGTACAAACAAGATTTACTCAACTTAATAATATGGATTCTTCAACATCTTTCTTTTTTGCATTGGAAAGAAAAGTTCGAGAAAAGAAGCTGATTACTCATCTTAAACTATCTGATGGAAGAGAGACAACAGAAAAGAGAGAAATTGTTTCACAAGTTTTGTCTTTTTATGAAGAATTCTATAGTGCTCAACCTTGTGATTCTGAGGCAATAGATTTTTTTCTCAGTGGAATTCCAAAAGTGAGTGCAGATGAGAAGATACAACTGGAAAAAGCACTTTCATTTGAAGAATTGAGCACAGCGGCTAAACAACAATCTTCTGGACGATCTCTGGGGTTAGATGGACTGACCTCTGATTTTTATCAATCTTTTTGGTCATTGATTGGACCAGATTTACATGCTGTGTTTCTTGAATGTGAAAAATCAAAAATTCTTCCTCTCAGTTGCAGAAGAGCCATAATAACGTTGTTGCCGAAGAAAGGAGATTTAGGATTCTTGAAAAACTGGTGTCCTATCTCCTTTCTAGGAATAGATTATAAGATCCTTTCAAAAACACTAACAAATTGTTTGAAGAAGGTTATGGCTTCTATAATTGATGAAAATCAATCATATTGCATTCCAAGACGTTCCATCTTTGATAACCTTTTTCTGGTGCGTGACCTACAACATCTTACTGAGATATATAAACTTGATGTAGGCCTTTTGTCTCTTGACCAGGAAAAGGCATTTGACAGAGTCGATTATGGATATCTTTTTAATACTTTGTCAGCTTTTGGATTTGGAGAACAGTTCATTTCATCAATTCAGATACTCTATACAGATGTTTGTAGTATGCTGAAGATAAATGGAACCTTAACAAGAACTTTTCCTGTTCGTAGAGGTGTAAGACAAGGATGCAGCCTCTCAGGACTTTTATATGCAATATCTATAGAACCTTTATTAAGAGTTCTAAGGGAAAAACTACAAGGTATTTCAGTCCTCAATCCCAATATATCGGAAGCTACTACAGTTAAACTTATTGCTTATGCTGATGACGTTACGGTTATAATAAGATCCCAAGAAGATATTTTTTAACTGTGCAAGTGTTTGGACTTATATCAAAAAGCATCTTCAGCACGGGTGAATTGGAACAAAACAGAAGCACTACTGTTTGGTCAATGGCAAGGAGAAGATCCACCTCATCTCCCACAGCAGTGCCATTGGAACACAGAGGGAGTGAAAATTCTTGGAATCTTTTTTGGTACTCAACAATATATGACAAAGAATTGGGATGGAGTAGTTGAAAAAGTACTTGGAAGATTAAAAAGATGGAGTTGGATTCAACAACAGCTATCGTACAGAGGCAGGGTTCTAGTGGTAAACAACTTGGCTGCATCAATGTTGTGGCACCGATTGACTGTTCTGGACCCTCCAGCAGGACTTTTGCAGCTGCTCCAGAGACATTTTGTAAACTTTTTTTGGGGAGGACATCATTGGCTTCATCCAGGCATTTTGAATTTACCTGTGTTTGAAGGTGGTCAAGGTCTTATTGATTTAGTGTCAAAATGGAAAGCTATGAGGTTACAATCAGCCCAAAAAATGCTTTATAATACGGAATTGAAGCCTTGGATAATGTGTGGTTTGGCAGTATTATGAGCCACTAGTAAAATGGGACTTGACAGACAATTATTTCTAATGTCTAAAAAAGTAATTGAAGGTTTGGGCATGATGGGGTTTTATCAGTCTGTACTAAGTGCATGGAGCATATTTAAAGTTGAGAGAGAGCATCATTTTGGTCTTGAAGAACCACTTTTTTTATAATTCATGGTTATGTCATCAATATAGTTTACCAAACATTGAAATCAACACCTTTATTTCATCTGGTGTTTTAAAAGTGGGAGATTTAATTGATACAGAACAAAATAAGTGGTTTTCTATACAAGGGATTATTCAACAAATGGGGAGAAGGTCAGAAAGGATTGTGAAAAATGTTTTAAGTAAGCTAAAAACATCATTTCCTTTATCGTTAAATAAGTTCCTCAAAGATTTTTTTGTTAGTGGTTTAAATCAGTGTTCTTTTCCTGAATTATTTGTTAAACCATATAACTGGCAGGATAATGAAGGTACAAGGCAACTTTTTTCTTTACAAGAAATTCAACATATGTGTTTTTCTGAAAGTAGTAAGCACAATTTATATATAGCTTGTGTGAAGTCGAGATTTTGTGAATATTTTAAAAATAAGACAGACACAAAATGGAGGAGTTATCTTTTGGTTTCTGATGTACAATCGCCATCATGGCATTTGTTTTATAAAAGTCCATTACCATAAAGATCAGGAGATATACAATGGCGCATTCTGCATTGTGCACTAGCAACAAAGACCTTTTTGTATAAGTGTAATCTTAATACATCTTTAGTTTGTAAATTTTGCAATGTACCAGATACTGTATTTCATATTTTTTCTAATTGTTATAGAATTATACCTCTTTTGGACCTTTTGGAGAATATTTTTAAGGGGTTTTGTTGGAATTTTTCAAAAACAAGGTTCATTTTTGGGTGTAAATATTATAAGTCTCAAAGTGAGCGTTGTACCTTTTCCAATTTTTTAATTGGTCAAGCAAAGTTAACAATTTGGAAAGCATATAAAATTGAAAACGAAGGGAAAATAATTAATATAATAAAATTGTTTAAAGCCTTAGTGTAATCTAGAGTTAAAATAGAGTATGAATTTTATCAAATGAATAATGATATATTAATATTTAAAAGAAAGTGGTGTATAAATACAAATTTTATTTTTGTGAATGACAATGATGATGAATTAGTGCTAAATTGGTATTGCTGAGGTTTGTGTAGTCAACACTGAATTTAAAAATATATATTTATTTATTGTTGGGAATTGTCAATTACAAAATGGTTTCATGATATGATTGTAAAATAAAGTGTGTGTTTAACGTCTCTCTCTCTCTCTCGCTCTCTCTCTCTCTCTCTCTCTCTCACACAGTAACAAGGTAAACAGGACCTAAAATTTCCACTCTTTTATTAGCTCCCGGTCCAGTGGACCCGAACATCCTGTATGTAATATAAATTTGTAGGGGGGTGTACAGTGAGTGGTCATTGAAAATTTGTTCTGATATATGTTCTTCACAGAAAATGAGCCAAGGCCAATGAGTTTGAAAACAATCATTAATAGTATAATTTTTATTTTGATAAAAAGTGAAAACGGGTCCCACAGACCCAAACACCATACAAGGGTTAAACAGTTTAAAGAACACTCTTTAGTAGAGTAAAGCAAATAATACCTAAAATTATAAAATTTCCCTTATACTCCTCCCTTTTTATCATTCTTTGATAACCATAAAAAAAAATAATCATATACATATTCTGAAATGTTTTGCTTACCATGCTCTTCCTAGTGAATTTTCACATAGGAGGTTGTTAATCAGAAAAACTCAAGTTTTACAGTTAAAAGGCTATAAACTTTAGCAGTGGTCAAAACCATTACTAAATACAGGATGATAGAAGTTAGCTATCTAAAAAACAAATATAATGCTGATTAAAACTGCAGTTTTAATCCTACCTGATACTTATATTCCTTCCATCAGCATCCTGAGCTGGAATGAAAATACAATTAATTCCCAATGTTACCACATACATATCATTCTCTCCTAATGTTCTGTCCAGAGCTGTCCTGTTTTCAAATGCATATTTTACATGTTCAAAATCATGTTTTCAAGTAATGGAAAATTGAAAACTGAATACCCCATAATAAATTGCTATAACAGACCTTTTTCAGAGTCAATTCTTAATATTATTTTCTGTTTGATTTCAGGTCCGATTGGTCTATTAGGAAATTAATAATCTGATACTCCTGCAAAGGAAGCTGCCAGTTGAAATCCAAAATGTCAAATCCTTTCTCTCAGACCTACCCTGCATTCTTACATAATGAGACATGTGCAACATTTTACATGAAATTTTATCCTAAAAAATGTCAAACAATGATCTACACACTCTCATTTTCTAATTGAATAAGAGTTAAACAACTTTTAGATTTATTTTTCATTTGTATAATAAAAACATCTCGTATTCTTTGAATTTGTTGTTTTAAACAGGTTGCTTTTAAAACTACTCTATGTAATAGAGCTCTCGCCATGAGAATAGCATTACATGGCATTCAATCTTTAATTACCTACCTCTCTACAGTCTTATTTTCCAGAGTAAACCAGTGTCATGACTAACTTAGCCCAAAACTAACTTAGAGTTAATTTGGATAATTTTGGAGAAGCAGAATAGTTCATAATGGATCTATTGATCCAGATACTCAAATCTGTAGCCACAATGCACAATTAAGAAAGCTTTTCAAACCAAAGACAATAGAATACCCAAGATGTGTCACTCGTATAGTTTTGAATGGGGAAAAATGCAACACTCAATATGGCTGCTCTTCTTGTTCTGAGTAAAAGAGCCAATCACAAATCGGTAAAGTCAGTGTGTCACTGTAGCTGCCATTAGAAGTTCCAGTTGCTATAGAAACAGTCAGGGTTCTGAGATATGCGCTTAGGACTGCGCACTGGCTGGTCTAGTCTGAAAAGTAAGTTTTTTTTTAACACTATTTGAGCAAAATAAACAACATTTATGATACAGTTGTTGTCAGATTTCATTGGTGATTTCAAATATGAAATTTAATCGTAACTTGGCGAACAGTTTTTGAGAATTTGCTGTTTCCCCATTCAAAGAGATAGGAGCTGCACTTGCATGCCCGAGAGGTATTTCAAAGATGGCCACCGAGTGACTTGTCTTAAAGGGACTTTGTTCAAACTTGTTGAATAAGCAATTGCTATGTTCTGCTGGGATATCAGAATTGCCCTTATTCATATTTTTGGTTCAACATTTATGGGCCACATTTCTTAAGTTTAACAACCTGGGGTCATGGTCGCACCAGCGCAACCAGCTCACTTTTCTTAAGATCAGTGCGAAAGACACTTAAAATACTCTGCCGATTTTGGTCACACAAATAAGTGTTATACATCCAAAACTGGTAAGAGTCTACTTTTATTTGTGTACACTCACAATAACAACAAAACATTGTGCTTTTGTAAAATAAAGAAAACAAACAGGGTGCACTCTCTGTCTTCGCAAATATCCATCTGAAACATTAAAATGTCATTAAAATGTACTGAAACTCAGTAAATACTTGACACACATACATGAGAGATATATCTATAGAAAGCTTGAAGTGTCTACTTTTAAATGAAGTAAGTCATATCGAAAACAAATATTCTGTTATAAAACCAACACGATGTTCATTCTTTCCCGTCTAAATTCATTATCTCTAATGTGATCACGCCAAGGGGTGTGTGATTTATATCGTCTGCAATAATATCGTAACTGTTTTAACAATGTGCGATTTGACATTATCGAGTATTTTGCATAACCATTCAAAACACCCCAATAGAGTGCACACATCCATTATGTGAAGTCTAGTGTGCATATGAGTTATTTCACTGCATGATTCAGTCTATTAAAATGCATTTAAAATGATCACAAATTCAAGACATGGGGCAGATCATGTATATATTTATACCACTTCATAATATAGTCTAGTTATTCAATTTCACATGAGGAGTGCCGTTTTTCTCCAAAAATTACCATGATTACGAATGTGATATTAATTTTTTACAACAGTTCAATAAACAATAAGTTAATTAATAGACTTAAACTTAATAACTTAAATAAAGTTTTAGACACCATATTTCCTGTTTTTGCGCTATTTCGACAACAAAAATTATTCCAAAAACAGCCACAATTCTGTTTTGCATCTCTGACCAACATGACGGTGATTCGTTCCTGAATGAATCAACAGTTTAAATGATTCAGTTGAATCACAATGACTCACTTATTAACAGTGACTTGCTGCCACCTACTGGTGGTTTTAATTTCACATTCAAAGTATCATTTATTATTTAAATAATTTCAAATATCAGCATTCAACGTTTTGTGTTTAATATATTAAAACATTATTTATGCATTTATAATTGCAGGTTAAATGCATTCATAACTTGCATTAAACAGTGTGTAAATACATCTAAATGCCACTTCAGATGCAGATTCTGTTTCCTCTTCATTGCAAAGATGAATTTTAGTGATAATTATTTAATTTGGTTGATAACAGCCCAAATGTCTTATTATTCTAATTCACTGATTAAATGCAAGAATTTGACTCAAAAGATAATTGGACACTTTTAGAAAAAATGGCTTTATAAAGGTAAAAAAGCCCATAATATGAAAAATCAGTTTAAACTTATTGGAAAAAAAATCTATCAGTGTGAACTGACCACCTCACAGAATATGAAGAATATCAAAAACTTGCTGTCCACGGCAGTCTTTAAAGGGGTCATATGATGCGATTTCAAGTTTTCCTTTCTCTTTGGAGTGTTACAAGCTGATTGTGCATAGATAAGATCCCTGAAGTTGCAAAGACTAAAGTCTCAAAACCAAAGAGATATTCTTTATCAAAGTAAAGACTCTGCCACGCCCCACTAAAACGGCTCGTTCTAACATGCCCCCACATATCTACCTCACTATGTGGAAACATTTGCATAATGCCACCCAAATGTGCACGCAAAGAAAGAAGGCATGGTTTCAGTAACCGCAGTTAGTGTTGAAGCAGCCATGTCAGGGAGACGCTGTGTGTTTCTAGGCGAAAGCAAAAGCACTTTATTTGGCCTTCCGAAAGTAGATGCAATTAGGAATCTTTAAGATCACTTACAACAGAACAGCAATGCATTTTATGGACGACCGTTTCGTGAACCTAGGAGAGGAGGTAATTCTGACTTTACTATGACAATCTGGCGCTTCTGAATCAGCTACTGTAAGTATGTTTTGTTATTAGTTTAAGTATTTGCTATTGACAGTTCAAATGCAGAGTTTTGTGCATTGTGTGTGTGTGTGTGTGTGTGTGTG
>NW_015628862.1:19542-26874 GCF_001515625.1 Sinocyclocheilus rhinocerous | reverse complement strand
ATCCAGTTTTTTTTATATCGACTATGCATTCCGCTAGTTTTTCAAATTGGTATGTTTCGCCGGGCTGTGAAGAAATATAGAGCTGAGTATCATCAGCATAACAGTGAAAGCTAACACCGTGTTTCCTGATAATATCTCCTAAGGGTAACATGTAAAGCGTGAAGAGTAATGGCCCTAGTACTGAGCCTTGAGGTACTCCATACTGCACTTGTGATCGATATGATACCTCTTCATTCACTGCTACGAATTGATGGCGGTCAGATAAGTACGATTTGAACCATGCTAATGCACTTCCATTAATGCCAACAAAGTTTTCTAGTCTATGCAAAAGAATGTTGTGGTCAATAGTGTCAAACGCAGCGCTAAGATCCAATAGCACTAATAGAGAGATACAACCACAATCAGATGATAAGAGCAGGTCATTTGTAACTCTAATGAGAGCAGTCTCGGTACTATGATACGGTCTAAATCCTGACTGGAAATCCTCACAGATACCATTTTTTCTCTAAGAAGGAATATAATTGTGAGGATACTACCTTTTCTAGTATTTTGGACAGAAAAGGGAGATTCGAGATCGGTCTGTAATTAACTAGTTCTTTGGGGTCAAGTTGTGGTTTTTTGATGAGAGGCTTAATAACAGCCAGTTTGAAGGTTTTTGGGACATATCCTAATGACAATGATGAATTAATAATAGTCAGAAGAGGATCTATGACTTCTGGAAGCACCTCTTTTAGGAGCTTAGATGGAATAGGGTCTAACATACATGTTGTTGGTTTAGATGATTTAACAAGTTTATACAATTCTTCCTCTCCTATAGTAGAGAATGAGTGGAATTGTTCCTCAGGCGATCTATAGCAAGCTATCTGATGTGATACTATAGCTGACGTCTGCATGGTTACAATTTTATCTCTAATAGTATCGATCTTAGAAGTAAAGTAGTTCATAAAGTCATTACTGCTGTGCTGTTGGGAAATGTCAACACCTGTTGATGCTTTATTTTTCGTTAGTTTAGCCACTGTATTGAATAAATACTTGGGGTTATGTTTGTTTTCTTCTAAAAGAGAAGAAAAGTAATCAGATCTAGCAGTTTTTAATGCTTTTCTGTAGGATAGGTTACTTTCCCGCCAAGCAATACGAAATACCTCTAGTTTTGTTTTCCTCCAGCTGCGCTCCATTTTCCGGGCTGCTCTCTTTAGGGTGCGAGTGTGCTCATTATACCACGGTGTCAGACTGTTTTCCTTAATCTTCCTTAAGCGTAAAGGAGCAACTGTATTTAAAATGCTAGAAAAGAGAGAGTCCATAGTTTCTGTTACATCATCAAGTTGTTCTGAGGTTTTGGAAATGCTAGGGAATTGGGATAAATCAGGAAGATTACTTACAAAGCAGTCTTTTGTGGTAGAAGTGATGGTTCTACCATACTTGTAACAAGGATTAGAATTTACAGTTTTAGCTATATGAAGTTTGCACAAGACTAAATAATGATCTGAGATATCATCGCTTGGCTGCATAATTTCAACACCATCAACATCAATTCCATGTGACAGTATTAAATCTAGAGTATGATTTCGACAATGAGTAGGTCCTGAGACGTGTTGTCTAACCCCAATAGAGTTCAGAATGTCTATGAATGCTGATCCCAATGCATCTTTTTCATTATCAACATGGATATTAAAATCACCAACAATTAAAACTTTATCTGCAGCCAGCACTAACTCGGATATAAAATCAGCACATTCTTTAATAAAGTCTGTATGGTGCCCTGGTGGCCTGTATACAGTAGCCAGTACAAACGACACAGGGGATTTATCATTAACACTTGTTTCTCTGGATAATGTTATATGAAGCACCATTACTTCAAACGAGTTATACTTGAAACCCGCCTTCTGAGAAATACTGAAAACATTGTTATAAATTGAAGCAACACCTCCCCCTTTACCTTTTGGACGCGGCTCATGTTTATAACAGTAATCTTGGGGGGTAGACTCATTTAAAATAATGTAATCATCAGGTTTTAGCCAGGTTTCTGTCAAACAGAGCACATCTAGTTTATGATCAGTGATCATATCATTTACAAAAAGTGCTTTCGTAGAAAGGGACCTGATATTCAATAAGCCAAGCTTTATCATTTGTTTATCCATATTGCATCTGTTTTTTATTTGTTGAACATCAATTAAATTGTTACTCTTAATTTGGTTTGGACGTTTTTTGTATTTTCTAGTTCGGGGAACAGACACAATCTCTATAGTGTGATATCTAGGTGAAAGAGTCTCTATGTGCTGAGAATTAACTGATTTCTGTGACATGAGGCGGCTAGCAGACGGTCGGTTTAGCCAGTCTGTCTGCTTCCTGACCTGGGCCCCAGTTAGTCAAGTACAAACTCTAAGACTATGTGCCATATTTCTAGAGAGAAGAGCGGCACCACCCCAGGAGGGATGAAGACCATCTCTTTTCAACAGGTCAGGTCTGCCCCAAAAACTCATCCAATTATCTGTGAAACCTATGTTATTCTGTGGGCACCACTTAGACATCCAGCCATTGAGTGACGACAGTCTGCTGTGTATCTCGTCACCACGGTAAGCAGGGAGGGGACCAGAGCATATTACAGTGTCTGACATCATGCTTGCAAGTTCACACACCTCTTTAATGTTATTTTTAGTGATCTCCGACTGGCGAAGTCGAACATCATTAGCGCCGGCGTGAATAACAATCTTACTGTATTTACGTTTAGCATTAGCCAGCACTTTTAAATTTGCCAAGATGTCAGGTGCTCTGGCTCCCGGTAAACATTGGACTATGGTGGCTGGTGTCTCTATTTTCACGTTCCGTACAATAGAATCGCCAATAACTAGAGCACTTTGATCAGGTTTCTCAGTGGGTGTGTCACTGAGTGGGGAGAACCTGTTTGATGTTTTGATCAGAACGGAAGAGCTGTGTTTTGACCCGCGACTATGCCGCCTCACAGTCACCCAGTTGCCCTGCTGCGGAGGCTCTGTTACCGGAACCGAACAATGTACAGGACTCCCTGAGCTAGTCGCATCCAAAGCCGTATCTAGAGCCCTCACATTCTTACTGTCCTCAATTAAAGTTTGGATGCGTGTCTCTAATTCTGAAATCTTCTCTGTCAGCCTAACTATTTCCCTGCATTTATCACATGAGAATCCCTCGTCGCCGACAGAGAGAGATAAACTATACATGTGGCAAGCGGTGCAAACAATAATAGCAGGAGAAAAAGCCATTACTCACCGTGATTGATGAATGATTCTTACTTACCACAGTTGTTTGAACTTGTGAAAAAAAAAAACGGAGCGAGAGAAAAAAAAAAATAAAAATAAAAAATAATCTAATTATTGTTATCGATAAAATATCAGAAAATATCGAGATCTTATTTTTGTCAATATCGCACAACCCTAATCCCGCCCATGAGCAACTTGTGCCCTTCATATGTAAATATCCACGTGAGACGAGCGGCATGTAAACACCCACATTACCTCCGTAAAAAAGTGTGAGAATAGTCAAGTTCATCTCGGCTACTATTCTGTTTCTGGAAGATGCGCTGTGAGGAATAAGCCAGAATTTACCTCAGAAGAAAAACAAGATGCGACGTGTGGCTTCATCCAGCAGAGGAGATCATTCTGATGAGTAAATAATGTTTCTTTTTTGCATTAGTTAACAATTAGTTAAAATGTTTGAAATCGAGTGAAACATTTTGAATATGATAGACAATTCATTGTATTTAAATTTCTTATGACGCAATGATGTTTTCATGCTCTATATAAAACAATAAGATATAAAAGTAATATGAGTGTACACTGTAACATGATGAATGCTTTGAGTCTAAGAATGTTTAGACCATGTTTATTATTAATACTGTCTACAAATAGATGTTTATAACATGCTAAACAATAATTAGTTTCTCAGATATAAAATGTCCTTTTTACGATAGTACAACGCATGCATGAGTCCATGACTACAAATTCATGCTGTATATGTGTGTGTGTGTATATATATATATGTGTTTGTCATGGAATACTCACACAAAAGATCCATTCACAGATCCATTCACAGTTTTATTCTCAGAGTCCAAAAAAACAAACAAAAAAAACAATCCACATGAGCAAAAATAGGAAACAAAGATAGCAACACAGGAACAGAATGCAATACTGACGCAACTAAAGACAAAATGAACAAGGTATATATAGGGTGAGGCTAATAAGTCAATGATAAACAGCTGGCAGTAATGAACTAATAAAGAGTGCAAAGGGTTATGGGACACGCAGTCCAGAACACACAAACAATGACACAAAAATAGTGCCCTCTGGTGGCTAAGCTGGGCTCTCCAACAACTGGCTGTGACATTACCCCCCTCCCCCCTCTCTAAAGAGCGGCTTCCAGACGCTCCATAAAAAGTCAAGAAAGTTCAGGATGGAGGTGGAACAGAGGTGGACCAAGGGGAGGGATGGCGGGCCAGGTCCATGTAATGGAAGAAGGATTAGAAATAGTGGCAGAGCAGAGTGCCAGCGCGAGGACTGCAGAGCCATAGGCCAGGGCGGAGCCGACAGAGTAGTGGGCCAGGGCGGGGCCGGCAGAGCAAGAGGCCAGGGCGGAGCCAGCAGAGCAGGAGGCCGCAAAGTTGAGGCTGATAACCACCTCAGCGGGGCTATCACGACCAATAGACCTCCTAACGACACCATCATGACTGCAAAGAAAAGCACAAAGAGTTTAATAACAGCCTCAACGGCTACAACAGGATGGGCAGATAACTCGGCCATGGTCTCCTTGACCAAAACAGGGCAGACAATAAGTTCAGTAGTGGCCTCATAAATTTGAGTGGACTCTGGAGAGGACTCATAGTCTGGTGCAGGTTCGGGAGTGAACTCGTAGACTGGAACAAGCTCAAAGGGCTCCCGGACTGGAACAGGCTCTGGAGTGGACTCTGAGGGCTCATGAACTAGAGCGACCTTAGGAGTGGACTCAGAGTGCTCCTGGACTGGGCTCTGGAGTGGAGTCTGATCTCTCCTGGATCTGAGCGGGCTCTGGAGTGGACTCTGATTGCTCCAAGACTAGAGCAGTTTCTGTGGCGATCTCTGAGACCACCCACGTCGGATCCTCCTGGACCACCAGACTTGACTTTACCGACCTCTTCCTTCTCGCCCTCCTCAGTAGCCGTAAGAGGGCCAAGACTGGTGGTAAAATCCCTATGAAAGGGTTCTTGTTGACCTGGTTTAACCCACTGAACTCGCTGAACAAGATACCAGGTGAAGTCCCAAAAATTCAAGGTCTCGAGTCCCTTCATCTCCCAATGGGACAAGGGATCGTAAAGACATCCATTAAAGAAATCCTTAAGTGCCACGTCATTGAATCCCAGTCCCACAGAGTAAGTCCAGAAGAGTTGGGCAAAGGCCCCTAAATCGCCACCCTCTTGTCGCATCCCTTGACAGCCTTAATTAAATCGAGTCGCTCTCTCCTGCCATGTGGCAGGTCGGGTAATCCGAAAACTCATGGTACTAAAAGAGGAGAAAAGAAGGAAAAAACAAAAACTACTGGATCTTTAAGTAGCATCAGTATTCTGTCACGGAATGCTCACACAAAAGATCCATTTGCAATTTTATTCTCAGAGTCCAAAAAGAAAAACAATCCACATGAGCAAACACAGGAAACAAAGATAACAACACAGGAATTTTAGGCAATATAGAAATCCTGGCCAGGACGCGTCCTGGGAAAATGGCACGTATGGTCACCCTATGCAAGTGCTATAACAAGTCTCAGTTAGCTTAACGCAGTACACGTAGCAAGGTAAAACAGATAGAATAGAAAAAGAATAGAGCAACTAGTGTTAGAGGCCTTTTTTTGCTTTTGATAATTGTATAATAAATAAAAAAGAAAACAGATAAAATACAAAAAGGTTAGAAAAGCTAGTGTTAGTTTTTAATATTATTATTTATAAATAGAATAAGAATAAAGAGTGCTAGATTTTGTCACGGCTCGCCTACTGTGGCGGAAATGTGGAGACGAAGGAGCGCGGAAACCAAGGGGATTAACATCAACAGTCTTTATTCTTCCAAATACCAAGGAGTACACACGTAGACTGAGGGGTTGATGAACAATTCCGGACGCTGGACATGGAAACACACAGGGCTTAAATTAAGAGACTAATCAAGGAATTAACAAGGAAATTAATGGGACACAGCTGAAACTAATGGAACTCAAAGCTGGGAACACAGGAACACCAAATATGGGCATAATCATAAACGTGGAGCACGTGGGGGAGGAAAACACAACACAAGAGGTCTGGAGGTCCCTCAGGACAGACACAGGACAGCGGGCCTCCGGAGCGGTATCCGTTCGGGGCGCCATGGCGGATCATGCAGCTCGGGGAGCCATGGCGGAGCCGGGAACTCAGGGGACCACGGCAGATCAGACAGTTCAGAAGGCCATGGCGGAGCAGCCTCCGAGGCCACGGCCCCAGCCCCCTGCCCCGGCCTCTACGGCTGGAGCCCTACTACCCCCCCAAAAAAAATACTTGGAGAGCATAACGGGCTCCGAGGCCCTCTCGGGGCTGAACTCGGGGACTGGAGCCCTCCCTGGTCTTAACTGGGGATACGGAGCCCTCCCTGGGCTTAACTGGGGATCAGGAGCCGACACTGGAGCAACCTCGGGGGCTGGAGCCGACACTGGAGCGAGCTTTGGGGCTGGAGCCGATTTAGAAGTGAGGATAAGGGCTGCTAGCAGTCTTTTCCTCCTCATCCCACTCTTACGGTTGGGGTTGATTTGGACATCTGGCGGGCTTGAGTCAGCGGCTTGAGTCGTGGCGGCCGGCGGGCTTGAGTGAGCCGCTGCTGGCGGGCCTGAATTCGTAGCGGCCCGCAGGCTTGACAACGGCGCGGCAAAGCGTGAGGCGATCTCCATTATCGCGGGGGGAAAACCAGGAGAAACTAAAAGACTTTCAAAAAACTGAAAACAAACACGGGGAGAGGGGCGCCACTTACTGTTGTTAGGTCCGGAATTCTGTCACAGTTCGCCTACTGTGACGGAAGCAAGGAGACGAAGGAGCGCGGAAACCAAGGAGATTAACATCAACAGTCTTTATTCTTCCAAATATCAAGGAGTACACACGTAGACTGAGGGGTTGACAAACAATTCCGGATTCTGGACATGGAAACACACAGGGCTTAAATTATGGGACTAATCAAGGAATTATCAAGGAAATTAATGGGACACAGCTGAAACTAATGGAACTCAAGGCTGGGAACAAAGGAACACCAAATATGGGCATAATCATAAACGTGGAGCACGTGGGGGAGGAAAACACAACACAAGACATGGAACAGAGTC
>NW_015628862.1:0-19145 GCF_001515625.1 Sinocyclocheilus rhinocerous | reverse complement strand
TACATTTCCGACGCGTGCTTGTGGTGTTCGGTCAATCACAATGCATTGAGTCAGCTGGCCAATCAGAGCAGACTGTGCTTGTCAAAGGAAGGGACACGAGTAGAGCAGCTGATGATATACTGAACATGCGTGCAGCGTGCCGGTTAGAGCGGTTCTCGTTCTCGAGTCAAGAACCGGTTGCCTCGGTTTTCGGATCATTAGTACACTGAACCGAGAACCGTTTCTTTCGGACACGTCCGATTTGAGAACCGATGAGCTGATGATACTGCGCACAATTCTGCGTGAAGCTACCGAACAGATTGCCTGCTATGACTGACACAGCACAGTCTTTTGGACAACTGATTCTGTGCTAATGTTATGAGCGCGGGTAAACCGAAGACTTGAATGAAGGGCAATCTGGCTAAACGTAAGTTTATTTAATAACAAATAAATTGCAATTGATTATGTATAGTAAGTGGACCACTCACAACTGCTGCTTCTGTCACATTTTCTCTTGACAAGAAGTGCATTTATTCAGTCGCAGAATGACTGAGAATGGGAGATGTTGCAGACGCGCGCTCCACTTCACTTCAGCGCCAGGCGCGAGTCAAACGAGCGTGGAAACGGTACTGTGCTCGCAAAGGTTGCTCTTCAGTTGCACGCACAAAGGCGCCGCGCGCGCTGTAGCCTGCATCCTTTCATATCAAAGCACGAAATAAGCTACGTGCATGCACTGTCGTGGTCAGATAAGTCATGAAGTTGCCAGAAAGGCCTTAAAACTGTGCATGCATGTAATATATTTTATGTGAGTCACATTTAAGAACGTCTCTGAAATGGTTTTCAAAACTGTCCTGGAGCAGCCCAGCACTGTCTCCCTCATCTAACACACCCGATTTAACTAGTCAGTTCATTAATAGAGACTTTAAGACCTGAAGTGGGTCAGTGAGTTGAGAAAAAATATGATGCGTGTCAGATCCGTGTCACGTTCTGCAGCGGCAGCTCTTAAAGAAATAACAGCCAAAATAACATAATAGCCAGCTGCTGTGATGTCTGCAAATCAAAGGACAAAGAAAAAAAAGAGGAAAAAATAACTTTTATAACTTTAAGGATTCATCTATATTTAATTTAGAATTTAGTGTTTGATAACTTCAATTTCAATTTCTGTATATTTCTGCTAAGGGCACAGGTAAATATGACATTTATTATAATAGGTTTATGTGAAGATTGTTTTAAGTTCACATAAATTAGAAGTTATTTTTTAAAGTCTAATGTTAAAATTGATAGCTCTAAATTTCACTGTAATGTTGAATGGCTGTAGTCAATGGTTAAATATTGGGGGGGGCAATTTAATAGAGAAATCAGTATTGGTATCATTGATACTGGCCTTCAGTCATAAAAAAAAGATGCCATTAAACAAATATTTTAAAATATACTGTCTTTATGTTGTTTGTACATTAATTTGAAGATTGAATGTGAAATTATTGCAATATAAAAGTATATTTAAAAACTTTAATGTTAGGTGGGATTAATCGTGATTAATTTCAGAAAAATGTGCGAAAAATGTGTTTTTTTTTAATCGATTGACAGCACTAATATATATATATATATATATATGTATATACAGTGCCTTGCGAAAGGAAAGTATTCATACCCCTTCATTTTTTTCACGTTTTGTTGTTGCTGCCTTATGTTAAACTGCTTTAAATTACTTTTTTTCCCACATCAATCCAGAATCCATACACCATACTAACAAAGCAAAAACAGAATTGTCACAACTTTGTAAATTTATAAAAAAAAAAAAAAAACTGAAATAAGTACATTGCATAAGTATCCATACCCTTAATTAAATATTTAGCTGAAGCACCTTTACAGTCTCAAGTCTTTTTTGTTTGATGCGACAAGCTTTGCTCATCAGCATTTGGCAATTATCTGCCATTCTTCTCCTCGCCTCTTCACCTCTGTCAGGTTGGATGGGGGCAGACGCACATTTTCAGGTTTCTCTAGAAATATTTAATTGGGTTCAAGCTCAGACTGTGGCTGGGCCACTCAAGGACATTCACAGAGTTGTCTATAAGCCACTCTTGCTGTGTGCTTTAGGGTCATTATCCTTTTGGAAGGTGAACCTTCTGCCCAGTCTGAGGTTCTGAATGCTCTGGACTGGGTTTCCATTAAGGCTATCTCAATATTTTGGTGCATTGAGCTTTTCTTCTACTCTGATGTGTCCCTCAGTCCCTGCCACTGAAAAACACCCCACGGCATGAGGCTGCTACCACCACACTTTAATTTTGGATGGTACTCTGAAGGAAACCAGCTCTGCTCATCACCTGAAAACATGATGCTTAGAATTTAGGTTAATCAGACCAGATAATCTTGTTTCTCAGAGTCTGAGGGTCCTTTAGGTGCTTTTTTGCAAATTCCAAGTGTGTTTTCATGTGCATGTCTTCACTTAGGAAAGGATTGAGTTTGATCACACTGGCATAAACCCCAGATTGGTGAAGTGTTGAAGTGATGTTTGTCCTTCTGTAGATGTCTCCTATCTCCAAATATGATCATGGAGCTCAACTAGAGTGACCATCAGGTTCTTGGTCACCACTTTCACCAAAGCCCTTTTCCATCAATTGCTCAGTTTGGCCAGGAGGCCAGCTCTAGGAAGAGTCCTGGTTGTTTTAAACTTCTTCCATTAAGGGTAACAGAGACTACATGCTTCTGTGACCCTTCAATGAAGCAGAATTTTTTTTCCTGAACTCTTCCCCAGATGTGTGGCTTGACGCAAACCTGTTTCTGAGCTTTATAGGCAGTTATTTTTACCTCAGGGCTTAATTTTTGCTCTGATATGCATTATCAGCTGTTAGACCTATTATTAAGATGTGTGTGCCTTTCCAAATCATACCCATTAAATTGAATTTACCACAGGTTAACTTCACTCGAAGTGTAGTAACATCTACAAACAATATGAAGCTAGATTTCAACTGTCCCAGATAAGAGTATGAACACCTATGCATTGGAATCATTTAAGTTTTTTATTTTTAATAAATTTGCAAAGATATTAAAAACCTGTTTTTGCTTTACCATTATGGAGTATGGCGTGTAGATTGATTTGGGAAAAAAGTAATTTAAAGCAGTTTAACATAAGGCAGCAACAGCAAAATGTGAAAAAAATGAAGGGGTATGAATGCTTTCGCAAGGCACTGTATATATATATATATATATAGAGAGAGAGAGAGTTGTGCTCAAAATTATTCATACCCTTGGTTAATATGATCAAAGTATATATATATATATATATATATATATACACACACACACACACATATATATATTTACGCACATATACATACATTATATATATTATATAATACAGATGCTCCTAGTATTAATGTTTTACAGCAGTACACTGAAGGTGAGTTTAAGAACCCAAGTGCTGCTTTATTCCAAAAGTAAACCAAAATACTAACATAATCCAAACAGAGACTTGACTTGGCATGAACAGACTTGACTTAAACAGACTTGACTCACTGGCCCTAGCTCTGCATATGCAGGAGCTTGGGTACTATAGGACCCCCCCAAAAAAATGTTTCTAAATCCTTAGACGAAACTTGCATGGTATCTGTGGCACGACGAGACTCTGGCGTGGTGACTGGAGTTACGAGGTTCTGGCATGGCAGCCATGACGTGGTGAGAGTGAGTCTCTTGAGTGGCCGGCATGACGTAAGCAGACTTTGGCTTGGCAGGCGTGACGTGACGTGAGCAGACTCTGGCTTGGCAGGCGTGACGTGAACAGGCTCTGGCGTAGCAGACTTGACTTTAGCAGGCCCTGGAGTAGCAGACGTGACCTGAGCAGGCGCTGGCTTGGCAGGCATAACGTGAACAACTCCTGACATAACGATCGGGACGTGAAAATGCTCTGGTGCAGAGGGTACAGCACAGTTGCGGGGCTCCTCATCCTAAAAGGCTTTTAGGTTTTTTTCCTTGCCTTTTTGCCACCACATTTTGACGCTGCTTTTTAGCGCTCTTTGAGCGTGCTCTGGCTTACACGCCAACTGCTCCTCTAAAACCATGAGGAGAAACGCCATCTAGTCTAGTCACTCTTCTTGCTGACTTCTACTTTAGTTTATTTTCTTTCTGTTGAGAGTTTCGTGTTCTGAGTTAAGTTTTGCCGCAACGCCGTGTCTCCGAGTTCACCTCGAGTCTGTGACCGATTCAAAAGTTCAACCAGCCCTCAACTCCGCACCTTCAGCCAACGCCCAACCATTGGCTTCCCAAGACATCACTTCAACGACTACTGAACTTAATTCCTGAGAATGAGAGCTTTCTTGTGATATATGACTTGACTTTTTTGTGAAAAATATATAAAATACACATTCTTCGTAAAAATTATTCGCAATGGTTAGGCGGAAATTCGTGTGTGGGACGAATACATTCTAAGCTTAATTTTACTGCTTTATGAATATAAAAACCATAAGGAATGGTATTCTTTGTAAAGAAGACACTCCAAGCTTTCAAATGAACCCATATATGGGCTGATACCATATAAGGAAGGCTATATAAATGAAGCATAAACATTTTTAACGCGATTTTGGACCCGTATCCGGGTCCGCAGAGTTTAACTGTTAATACAAATTTTAACCTCATTGAGGAACCCTATGCGAGGGTTAATTAAGTGATTGATGGTTGTTCAGGTCTATGCAATTGCACATATTGCTGTAAACTTGGGATTTCACATTTTCATTCTCTTAAACTCATTCTTTCCTCACTTTCTCTCTTACTGAAACTTGTATGAATGTGTGAGTGCGTGTGTTTATGTTATATTAGTTCATATTGTCTTAGATTTATCCAATAAAGTCTTATTCATATTGAAAAGAGAAGTATCTTGTGTTTTGCGCTTATAAGTGAATGTCTTAAACTGCCGATCTTGTTACTGTGCTAATAAATAGTGTTTTCACTATACTTTGGATATTAATATCCATTTCAGAACTGATGTTGTACGGCTCGTTCAATAAATCGCTGGCCGACTCAGTGATCAGCCGTAAAACAGTGATTCTGTCCAAATTCCCTATAACATCTTAAATGATTCCCTTTGAGCTAAATTGACCTGTTTCCCTTACACATGCAAAGGCAGAAGCTGCACAGACTAGAGCCACATATGCACAAAAAGAGATAGACGTGAGAGTGAAACAAGCTTAAATACAAGCTCAGCTTAAAGTGGAGGAGACTCGTCTGGAGGCTACACTGAATGCACTGCACTAAGAAACAGAGGCAGCGGCTGCTATTTGAGGCGGCGGCAGAGACTGGGGGAATGGAACAGCTATCTGAGGGCCAAGAGCTTCATTCTTCACATGGCTCGCTACAAAGAACTGAGAAATATGTAGAAGATCAGCCCAAATATAAAGAAGACACTTACACATGCTTGCAGTGACCATTGAACACAAGCCATTGGCTCCATACTCAGTTAATCTGCTACAGCCTCAAACCACCATGCAGGATAGTCCTTTTCAGGACTTGCCAGTGAGACAGTCACCAACTCAAATCCTCACAAATGCTGCTACAACCCTTAGCTCTACACCGCTTAGCCATACCATGCACACTCAATCTGAATCCATCAAACAAGCAGGTGGAAACACATCACAGTTTAATTCAGCATTGCCTGATGCATTTCCTCCTAGACACAACATTACATTCACAAGCCACTCACCCTCGCTTCGCAATGAGTTCCATACTGCTCAATCAGATGTGTTTGAGCTTGCAAATTTCCTGGCCCGCCGTGATCTTCTGACAGGCGGACTTTCAAGATTAAATGATAAGCCTGAGAACTACTGGGCATGGAAGTCCAGGTTTTGCAATGCTATTGAAGAACTTGATCTTAAGCCTAGTGAAGAACTAGACCTACTTGCTCAGTGGCTTGTCCCAGAATCGACTGAACATGCAAGACACATTAGATCAGTTCACATCAATTATCCAGATGTTGGCCTCAGCATGGTCTGGAAATGGATAGAGGAATGCTATGGTTCTGCCTAAGCTGTGGAGGCAGCTCTCTTTAACAAACGTGAACATTTCCCTAAGCTGTCGAACAAAGACCCTCAATGTCTCAGAGAGCTAGGAGACCTACTTCTTGAGATGCAGACAGCCAAAGCTGAAGGTTATCTGCCTGGCTTGACCTTCCTAGATACTTCACGAGGCATCAGCTCCATTCTATAGAAACTCCCATACAGTTTACAAGAGAGATGGATGTTGCAGGGTACTCGTTACAAACAAGAGTATGGTGTCAGCTCCCCCCCCTTTCATTCTTTTGTGATTTAATTTGTTGTGATGCCCACATGAGAAATGTTCACAGCTTTAATCTGAGTATGCATAATGTGACATCACCCAGATGTGAGAGATTTTCAAAGGCAGTCAGAGCTCCTGTTTCCGTTCACAAAACAGAAATTGTCAATGCCATTCAAAAGGATGAATCTAACAAGGCAAGTGACAACCTCAACAGACAATGTCCAATCCATAAAAAGCCACATCCCCTCAGGAAGTGTAGAGGTTTCAGGGAAAAGGCCTTTCAGGAAAGGAAAGCTTACCTCAGAGAGAACTCCATATGATTCAGATGCTGCTCCTCAACTACTCACCAGGCAAAGGACTGTAAGGCAGTAATCCAGTGCTATGAATGCAATAGTGACAAGCATCCGAGACTTGTCATTTGCACTTATATATTGTTGCTCTTTTGTTAGTTTTGACTGCTTTTATTGTCCTCATTTGTAAGTCGCTTTGGATAAAAGCGTCTGCTAAATGACTAAATAAAATAAAAATAAATAAAATATAGCTACCCTACACAATGGTCCAGCCCCCTGGTTAAAAAAGGAGGATACCGAACCCTCAACAAACTATGGCGGGGAGCAAAAAGAGCTTCCTTCCCCGGTTTCCACACCCACCGGCACAGAAGTGTGTGGGGATCATAATAGCAGAAAGTCCTGTTCAAAGATCTGCCTGGTAAACGTATACCCAAAAGGTGAGAACAAACAAAGGGTTTATGCAGTCATAGATGATCAGAGCAATAGGTCTCTGGCAAGATCGGCCTTCTTCAAGATGTTTAAGGTTGCAGACAACATGGCACCTTACATGCTCAGAACATGCGCGCGTTCGCGAGCATATCACACAGACTGAAGGGCATAGAGCTGACGGATTTATAGTAGAATCCTTTGATGGGAAGACATGCCTTGCTCTTCCATCACTAATTGAATGCAATCTCATTCCAAACAACAGAACAGAGATTCCTACTCCAGAGGCAGCACAATACCACAGACACTTAAGATCGGTATCCTCTAAAATTCCAAGTCTAGATCCAAAGGCCAAAATTCTGCTTCTGCTCGGAAGATATCTCATTCAGGCACACAAGGTGGTGGAGCAATGCAATGGACCACAACATGCTCCTTTTGCACAGAGGCTGGCCCTTGGGTGGGTGATAGTTGGAGATGTCTGCCTTAACAGAGCCCACAAACCTTCAACAGTTGATGTTTTCAAGACTCACATTTTAGGAAATGGGCGCCCCAGCTAGATGTGTCCATGTCCAAACAATATGTATGTCAAGGACTATTTCAGTCTCCATGATGAGCCAAAAAATTCCTTCACGCTGAGCCCTAAACATATAAGTTTGCCGGTACATAATGAATGTCTCATAGGCAAATCAGTTTTCTGCTACACAAGGAATGACGACAAACCAGCTCCCTCCATGGATGACCTGGCCTTCCTGAGGATTATGGAAAGATAATTCCATCAGGATGAGTCAAATAGCTGAGTTGCTCCACTTCCATTTCGTAGCCCTCGGCAGCGCCTCCCGAATAACAAGGTTCAAGCCAACAACCGGCTCATGTTACTGACTCGCAAACTAAAAAAACACCCCGAACTTTGTGGATTTTATGAGTAAGGTCTTTGAGAATGAGCATGCAGAGTTTGCACCACAATTACAGAAGAATGAAGAGTGCTGGTATCTGCCAATGTTTGGGGTGTACCATCCAAGGAAACAGATAAGAGTAGTATTCGACTCTAGTGCTCGACATCAGGATGTATCATTAACTGATGTTCTCCTCACCGGCCCTAGTGTAAACAATAGCCTTTTAGGGGTTCTACTGTGATTCAAGAGGGAATGTGTGGCAGTGATGGCTGATATCCAGCAAATGTTTCACTCCTTTGTGGTAGCAAAAGAACATCGTAATTTTCTACGCTTCCTTTGGTATGACAACAATAACTTAAACAATGAGGTGCTGGAGTGCATGTTTTTCATAACAGCCCGTCTCCAGCAGTTGCCAAATATGGACTCAGGAAAGCTGTTCTCACAGGTGAACAAGACTGTGGATCAGAGGCATGGCACTTTGTGGAAAGGAACTTTTACGTGGATGATGACCTGAAGAGGATGCACGGAAGAGGATGCCATCAAGCTACTCAAAGCCACTCAGGCTTTGCTGGCTCATTCTAATCTACACCTTCACAAGATTGCTTCCAATAAAGTGGAAGTCATGAAATTATTTCCTCCAGAGGATCTTGCAAAGGAGTTAAAGAATCTAGATCTGAACACTGGCCTCCCACCAGTCCAGAGAAGTCTGGGAGTGAGTTGGGACATGACTGAAGACGTGTTCATCTTCCAGGTTGCAGACCAGGTGAGACCATATACCAGATGTGGGGCACCTACCGATCAAAGCCCTGCTGGCCAAGCCACAAGATCATTTCCGGCAGCTGACCTTCCCCATAGCACGTGGTTGACTGGTCCAACATTCTTGTCTACCACAACACAGCCCAAAACTCACACAGGTCCCTTCAGCATGATGGATCCAGGATTAGACATCGAAGTAAGTCCCCAAGTCCCTTCCTGTGCTACACATACTTCAAGAAGGCACTTGCAGGGGCTGGCATGTATGTGACAAGCCTGCTCAGTCCAAGATCTAGAAAAGGTCAAGTCCATCCTCATCCATAGCGTACAAGCAGAATCCTTCTCAGAGGAGCTGAAATACCTTCAAACAGGCAGAGTGATTGCCAATCAAAGCCCTCTCTTTAATCTCTCCCACTGTATTGATAAATCTGGCTTACTCAGGGTTGGTGGACGCCTTTCACAAGCAAGACTTGGTAAAGATAAAGTGTGTCCTCTGATTCTCCCTGGTCACTGTCACATCACATCTCTTCTCATTCAACATTATCATAAGTTGAACATCAGGGACATGTCTTCACTGAAGGTGCCCTAAGAGAGGCTGGCTTCTGGATCATAGGTGGTAAAAGGCGCATCAGCAGTGTGATCTTTCAGTGTGTTCAGTGTCGCAGACTGCGGGGAAAGATTTTAACTCAGAAGATGTCTGACTTACCTCCTGAAAGGCTCAGTATGGACCCTCCATTCTCCTTTGTAGGGTCGGATTTTTTCGAGCCTTGGGTGGTCACCTCGCGTCGAACTAGAGGAGGACAAGGAAACTCTAAATGCTGGGCAGTTCTGTTTACATCTATGAGCACAAAGGCCACACATATCGAAGTCATAGAGCCGATGGATATCTCCAGCTTTATAAATGCTCTCCACCGTTTCTTCGCTGTTCGAGGTCCAGCAAAGCAGTTGCGTCAGACTGTGGCACCAACTTTGTTTGAGCATGCAAGGAGTTGAAGATGAAGTCAATCATAGATGACAGAAAGGTACAAGATTATCGGAGTGACAAGGGATGCTCTTGGGTGTTTATCCCTCCTCACTCATCTCACATGGGTGGAAGTTGGGAGCATATGATCGGCGTGTCAAGACGGATCCTTGAATCTATGCTACAAGGATTTGGACCGTCAAGGTTATCTCATGAGGTTCTGACCAACTTCATGGCTGAAGTCACAGCTATAGTCAATGCTCGTCCACTGGTACCTGTGTCAACAGATTCAGACGTGCCTTCAATTTTGACCCCAGCAACTCTACTGACTCAGAAGTCTTCAGCAGTTGTTCCTCCACCATGATAATTTTAGTGAAAAGGACCTCCTTGTTCATCAGTGGATGCAAGTCCAAAGCTTGGGCAATACATTCTGGAATCGTTGGAGAAAGGAATATCTCACAACCTTACAAAACCGTAGAAAATGGCAGAATGAGAGCTCCAATCTCCAAGCAGGAGATGTGTTGCTGCTGAAAAACATTCAAGTCAAAAAAAAAAAAAAAAAAGGACTGGCCCATGGGAATTGTGTTGGAAACATTTTCTGGGAGAGATGGGAGAGTAAGGAAAGTTGAGGTCAAGGGGTCTCCGCTGACATTCAGGGCTGTAGAGGTCATCTCTAGGTGCTGATCCACCATGTGGACTGGATACGGCTTGATCCGAGTGACTGCAGTGACCATCTGATCTGGATACAGACTGGATCTGATGGAATGACCTTGGAATAAGAAAGAAACAGACTAATATTAGCGTAGATGCCATTCTTCTTACGATGTAACAAGTACATCGGGTGTTATGGGAAGTGTTTCCAGTTCCGGTTGACTTAATTAATGCAGCCTAAAAATCATTTAATGGATTTGAATATTAGAAACGTATTAGTGTGTTATGTGTAAGCCAGGTTAAAGAGATGGGTCTTTAATCTCGATTTAAACTGACAGAGTGTGTCTGCCTCACGAACAATATTAGGTAGATTATTCCAGACTTTGGGCACTAAATAGCAAAAAGGATCTGCTGCCCGCAGTTGATTTTGATATTCTAGGTATTATCAAATTGCCAGAGTTTTGAGAACGCAGCGGACGTGGAGGACTATAATGCGATAAAGGCTCGCTCAAGTACTGAGGTGCTAAACCATGCAGGGCTTTATAAGTAATTAGCAAGATTTTAAAATCTATACAATGTTTCCATAGTACAACATTAGGAAGATCAGGCCCTTTCTTTCAGAACATGCAACACTACTCTTAGTTCAAGCTCTTGTTCTATCCAGGCTGGACTATTGCAATGCTCTATTGGCAGGTCTTCCAGCCACTTCAATCAAACCTCTACAATTAATCCAAAATGTCGCTGCAAGATTAATCTTTAATGAGCCGAAAAGAACGCACGTCACATCTCTGTTCATCAATTTGCACTGGCTACCAATAGCTGTTCGCATAAAATTCAAGGCATGTCACACCTCTGTTCATCAATTTGCACTGGCTACCAATAGCTGTTCGCATAAAATTCAAGGCATTAATGTTTGCCTTCAAAACCACCACTGACTCTGCACCCCTTTACCTAAATTCATTACTTCAACGTTATGTGCCCTCTAGAAGCTTGCGTTCTGCAAGTGAACAACGCATTATTGTGCCATCTCAAAGAGGTACAAAAGCACGTTCACAGACTTTTTCATTAACTGTTCCCTCCTGTTGGAATGACCTGCCCAACTCAATCCGAGCAGCTGAGTCCTTAGCCATCTTCAAAAAACGACTAAAAACACATCTGTTCCATCTTTATTTGACCCTCTAACTCTAGCACTTTCTATTCTATTTTAATTCTACTTTATCTATTTATCTTATTTTTTATTTAAAAATACAGTTTTACAAATGCTAGAAACATGGGTTTCACAGGAAATATTGCTGTCAAATAGCACACTTAGGTTCCTAACTGATGACGAGAAACTGACAGAGCAGCCATCAAGTGTTAGACAGTGTTCTAGGTCCGATAATTAAAACCTGTTTTTTTTTCTGAATTTAGCAGTAAGAAATTACTCGTCATCCAATCTTTTATCCGTTAGTTTTTCAAATTGGTATGTTTCGCTGGGCCGCGAAGAAATATAGAGCTGAGTATCATCAGCATAACAATGAAAGCTAACACCGTGTTTCCTGATGACATCTCCCAAGTGTAACATGTAAAGCGTGAAAAGTAACGGCCCTAGTACTGAGCCTTGAGGTACTCCATACTGCACTTGTGATCGATATGATACCTCTTCATTCACTGCTACGAATTGATGGCGGTCAGATAATTATGATTTGAACCATGCCAATGCACTTCCCCTAATGCCAACAAAGTTTTCTAGTCTATTCAAAATGTTGTGGTCGATAGTGTCGAACGCAGCGCTAAGATCCAGTAGCACTAATAGAGAGATACAACCACGATCAGATGATAAGAGCAGGTCATTTGTAACTCTAATGAGAGCAGTCTCAGTACCATGATACGGTCTAAATCCTGTCTGGAAATCCTCACAGATACCATTTTTCTCTAAGAAGGAATATCATTTTGAGGATACTACCTTTTCTAATATCTTTGACAGAAAAACCATGGTTAATTTGTGGTTACCATGCTTTGACAATAGTATTGTCTTTGGATTTATAGTAAAATCATCATTCATTTTCGTAAGGGTTGTGTTGTTGTTGTCTGCCCTAGCTCCCCCTAAACCTATTATAAAATATCTGTTAAATTACTACTGTAACATTACAATAGATAATAATGATGTCCTTTATACAGTATTTTGAGTGATGACTGATGAGCAATGGGCTGCTGCTGCTTAACTAAGTAAACAAAGACAAAACTACAATAGCATATTTACAGATGAAACTGACCTGCACTTGAAACCCTGAACAGTAGTTTTGCTTCTCTGCTCCACCTGTGCGCTTCCACAGTCCACTCCATTCTCTCTCTCGCATTGATTACTCTGATCCAAACCTTTAGGCGGAGGTGCGGAGAGCGCGTGAGCCGAAGCATTGCCAGGTGCGACTAACCGATTCATGATTTATTAGAGATTTAATTATCGAATGGCGAATTCTGAAATAATCGCTTTAGTACATTCGGCAGGCAATTATACAATAATAATATTAAAATAGCGGCCAAATCGGCTGCCAGGTCACCAAGAATTGTCCCGGTTCTCCCGATGGCCAGTCCGCGCCTGATTTCCACAGACACGCAGAACGTGCAGGATTCATATACTGTCTTTTTGTGGCTTAATATTCACAGACACTAGACCATATCACGCTTTGATTCAAGTGTACTGACCTACTTTTGATTTATTCGTCCAAAATGTGGCATATTCCGTCCACGTTAGGCTATAGGAATTCAGTTTTTATGACTTGATTGTACGAACCAGTCGCATCGCGGAAATTATAGGGCTGTATATCTCAGAGTAGTCAGTGCAATTTGGGAACGAAATCAATTAAATCTGTATGTGGATGTGTGTAAATATTCAAATGTAATCCCCCTTGTAATCGTTAACATTTTCATAAGTAACTGTAATTTAATTACATATTTTTTCTTAGTAACTGTAACTGATTACAGTTACATGTATTTTGTAATTAAATTACGTAACGCTATTACATGTAACTAATTACTCCCCAACACTGGGAGTCAAGTTGTGTTTTTTTTATTTATTTTTTTATGAGATGCTTAATAGCAGCCAATTTGAAGGTTTTGGGGACATATCCTAATGACAATGACGAATTAATAATAGCCAGAAAAGGATCTATGACTTCTTGAAGCACCTCTTTTAGGGGCTTAGATGGAATAGGGTCTAACATACATTTTGTTGGTTTAGATGATTTAACAAGTTTATACAATTCTTCCTCTCCTATAGTAGAGAATGAGTGGAATTGTTCCTCAGGGGATCTATAGCACACTATCTGATGCGATACTGTAGCTGACAGCTGCATGGTTACAATTTTATCTCTAATAGTATCGATCTTGGAAGTAAAGTAGCTGTTGGGAAATGTCAACACCTGTTGATGCTTTATTTTTAGTTAATTTAGCCAATGTATTGAATTAATATCGGGGGTTATATTTGTTTTGGCGGTCAGATAAGAGATTATTCTACCATACTTAAGAATTTAGAAAATTTAGAATGTAGAATTTACAGTTTTAGCTATATGAAGTTTGCACAAGACTAGATAATGATCTGAGATATCATCGATTGGCTGCATAATTTGATCACCATCAACATCAATTCCATGTGACAGTATTAAATCTAGTGTATGATTTTGACAATGATTAGGACCTGACACGTGTTGTCTAACCCCAGTAGAGTTCAGAATGTCTATGAATGATGATCCTAATGCATCTTTTTCATTATCAACATGTATATTAAAATCACCAACAATTAAGACTTTATCTGCAGCCAGCACTAACTCTGATAGAAAATCAGCAAATTCTTTAATAAAGTATGTATGGTGCCCTGGTGGCCTGTATACCATAGCCAGTACAAACATCACAGGGGATTTATCATTAACACTTGTTTCTCTGGAAAATGTTATATGATGCACCATTACTTCAAACAAGTTCGAGTTCAAAAGCCCGCCCTCTGAGAAATACTGAAAATATTGCTATAAATTGTAGCAACACAACACATATTGTGCAATTCCAGTCTCCTACAACAATGATTAAATACTCATCCTTCTGTTGTCTTCAAAAATCCTGCAATTTGCTAAATATTTTTTATTCTATCAGATCCCCCATTAGGTGCATACATATTAATAAAAACAAAGAATTTCTACTCTTAATGCTAATAATCTCCCAGGCTCAATTTCCTCCTTAAACAGACATTTAGCCTTAACTGATGGTGAAAAAAGAATACCAACCCCTGCACTCAGATTAGATCCGTGACTTAAAAACTGATCATTTCTCCACCACAATTCAATCAGTCTCATTATTAAAATCACAATGGATCTCTTGCAAAAAAAAATCACATCTAAACGTTTCAATTTAATAAATTCTAAGATTGTTTCAGCTTTCTTATTTTCCCTCATCCCATTTACGTTAAGAGATCCCACCCGGAAAATCTCCATAAGGAAAAGAAAGATTAGAAAGAAATAGGTCAGAAAAAAAGTGCACTTATTACCCATTGTGATTCGTTATTTTCCCCCCTTTTCGGCCTCCCTTTCCCTTTTCGTATAACAGTGATGTGTTTATTTAATCTATAACGCTTCTGCTGTGAAAGATCTTTGTCACTACTTACTTTCCTTGCCCACATCACAGAAGCCACAAACTTGTCTAAATCTGGAAAAAAATCACTCACCTCAACACTTTTCCCCTTTGTTTCATCAAGAAAAGCATTAATTTGTTCTACAGTATACAGATCTCCTTTATTAACCTTTGCCATCTCACATTCTTCAGACCACTGTACTTCATCTCTCATACTGTCATCAGTACATTGTGACATTCCATCAAACTCATCTCCTGAGCCTTCCTCAACAGCCTGTATTTTTGTTTGATCCCCTTCCTCAATATCATTCACATTTTTAATTTTGTCAGTAATATAATTCGGATGCATGTCAAAAGCAGAACTACATCCAGCTTCCTCATCAATGTTTACCTTGCCAACGATTTCACTCACCTCATCTGACGCATCTACTTCATTTGATGATGTTTCAGCCTGCTCCTCTGCTCTTTTTCCATGCTGTATTACTGTAACCTCCATTCTCTTGTTACGAGCATTAGATCCATTTTGAGTTATATCAGCGACTGACTGTTGTTGATCGTTACTCACATTTTTATGTGGACAGGAGAACCGTTTGTGTCCTAGCTCCCCACATTCAAAACACTTAAGGTTATCCGTGCTCGCATATACCATATAAGAATTCTCTCCATGATTGACATGAAAAGAAATCTCTAAAGTGCGTTCAGGTGCAGTCAGAAACATAAACACTTGTCGTCGAAATAAAAGTACATGTTTAAGAGCAGTGTTTTTGCACCCTAGTGGGATCACCCATACGCCGAGTCAGGTGTGGCATATCTTGAACAGAGTCAGCCATGTCGGCCAACAACAAAAAAAAAGAGCCGCGCTAGGCGCGGTCAAATTTACATAACGCCGTTCTAGTCTGAAATAATATCGCCAAAGAAAGGGGGAAAATAAAAGAAAGATAAACAGCACCAAGTTTTTACACCCGCTTTCACCAACACGCTCCACTCTCACGCATACACACTCCCAGCATGCACCTCTCAGAGAGAGAGAGAGAGAGAGAGTGTGTGTGACTGAGACAGACAACGAAGACACATTAAGAGATGCTCAGCAGGAATTGATGCATGAACAAATGTTCAAAATTCTCTTTCAGTCTTACACACAAAAACACACACACTCAGGCAAGTTAAAATGGTAATATACAGAGCAATGGATCTTGTCACTAAGGCTTGTGTGTGTGTGTGTGTGTGTTTGATGGTTCGGATTAACTCTTTAATTGTCGTATAACTTATACAGCTATATTTAGGGCCCGAGCACCACAGTGCGAGATTGGGGCAGATTGGACACTGCATACCTGAGTTACAGCAACTTCCTCTTTCACTGCATTAATAGTATGCTTTAGCACTTAGCTAAGTGTTGCTAGCATGTTTTAGTATGCTTCTAGCATTGTTGCCACCCTATTTAACACTTGTCGATGCTTTTTAACATGTTGTTAGGAGTCCATAACAGTGTTAAACCTGTCACTTCCTGTTGCCAGCAGGTGGCGCTATGACTATAACTGAATATGGGCATGGGTATGTGTTCAGGACAGAACACCTATCAAACGTGTGAAGTTTGGGGCAGATTGGAGATTGCTTGCCTGAGTTACAGCAACTTCCTGTTTAATGGCGAAACATCAAGTTTCGTCAGGCCGCCAGGGACACGCCCTTCAACGAAAACTCAAGATCTTCGCAATTTAGCATCGCAAAGGCCTTATGATTACACTCAGCAAATTTGAAGATGATCCGATTAAAACTGAAGGAGGAGTTCGTCAAAATACGAGGCCGGGAAATGGCAAAAATTGTACAGGAAATTCAAAATAACGTACTTCCTGTTGGGTTTTGGATTTTGTACCAAGATACTTTTTTGTAGGTAATGGTGTGTTACACGTGTGTACCGATTTTGTACATAAAATGTAGCTCGAGGCGCACTCCGTTTACATTTTACAGGTGGTGCTATCGAGCCCTTTTGCCACACCCACTTCTGAAACTCATATCAGATGTACATTTTCGCCAGTTCTGACACGTGCGCAAAGTTTTGCGAGTTTTCGAGCATGTTTAGACCCTCAAAAATGTGATTCTTTTCGGAGAATAATAGTAAATATAGCTGCAAGCAGCGATGGCGGGCCCAAGCCATCAGTGCAAACGCCACACCGGTGGCATCAGGAGAGCGGTGCACAGCGGGCACATGCATTTACAGTAACCCTCTGGCAGGTTAAGGGATACAGCAATGAAAGGGTTAATCCAAACTACCAAGACTGTGAAACACACACACACACACACACACACACAGAACAATATATAAAAGTTTGGTAACACTTTACAATAAGGTTTCAGTTATTAACATTAACTGTATTAATTAACATGAACAATAATTATATAGCATTTATTAATGTTAGTTAATATTAAGTTAAAATCTAAAACATTAAAATGTAAAGTTTTATCTGTTAACATTAGTTAATGTACTGTGAATTAACATGAACATTTTGATTAACTAACATCAACAAACATTAATAAAATATTTTTCATTGTTAGTTCATGTTATTTAAAGTAATTTACTGTTGTTAATGTTCACAAATTAGATATTGTAGTGTTACCAAAACTTTTAATGATTCATAAGCATTTTTAACTATTTGATTGATCTATAAGCATTTGTGAAATATTTTTGCCTGCATTACAGCTTAGTCTTCATCTGTGAGCTGAACGGTTTTACTGTTACATCCATGAGATTATGTAAATTCAGACGAATGTCATGTCACAGGATGTCATAGTTTTTAACATTATATAACTACGTTAACATGAACAATATTTATATAGTATTTATGAATGTCAGTTATTATCATGTTCAAAATTGACTACTACATTATTTATTAAAATGTATAGTTAATGCACAGCAGTTACTGTACCATGAACTAAGATGAACATTTTTTTACTAACACAAATAAATACAGTAAAAACATATTGTTCATACTTAGTTTGTTAGTTGTGAATTAACTAATGTTACAAAACTATATATTTTAACTATTAGCTAACATGAATAATATTTATACAGCATTTAATAATATTAATTAATATTAAGTCCAAAATGTATTAATACATTATTAAAAATTTAAAGTTGTAGCTTTTAACATTAGTTTATGTAATGTGAATTAACATGAACATGACTATTTTTATTTATTAACATTAAAAAGATTAATAAATGCTGTAAAAATATATTGTTCATTGTTAGTTCATGTTAGTTAATGCATTACCTAATGTTAACCTAAGAGACATTGTAAATTGTTACCAACACGTTTTCTAATCTATAACCATTTAAAAAAATTATTTTAATAACCTATAAGCATTTGTGAAATAATTATATAAAAATATATTACCAGTAAAGTACACATTAACTTATTTTTATGTATTTGTTTCTAATTCTAATTAATTGAACTGAGCAGTAAAGTGTCAGACTTAAAATATTTCTTATCCTATCAGTGAGAGAGGGCATAGGATATATACAACTTTTAATGATTTTTCTTTTAAAGATTAAAAAAAAGATTTTAATGCTCTATAAGCATTATACAATAATTATGTAAACATATACTGACAGTACAGTACATATCAACTGTCACACACAGAGAGGGTTAAAATATTTTTAATCCTGTGACTCCATCAGGTGGTCATCCTTGGTATTAACGTCTTCACCTATGACCTGTAATGTGTGATAGTTTAAATGTTTAGTGGCCCCTGAGCATGATTAAATTATGACACTTAGCATGTTTCCTAAGAATGACTTGTTCTCCATATGTAAAAAGTTTGGAAGAGTTAGGATAGCGAACTTTAAAGATATGAGAAAATTACTGTTATCTTTTTTACTGTTAATTTAATAAATTGCCATGGCAACGCCGTTAAACATATCCAAAATATGTTTGCAATTTAGCATCTTCAGTATATTGGCATCATGTTGACAAAGTTTGGTGTGTATACTATAATTTTCCTCTGAGGAGTATGAAAATATTCGCAGACATATTTTTCCAAAAATCCATATTCAAATCAAAATAGCTGACTTCCTGTTGGTTGTAGCTAATGACTGTAAATTAGAATGTTATCCGGCTTGATGTGAACAATATATGTATCAAGTTTGGTGACTGTAGCTAAAACTAACCCCACAAGTTTTGTCAAAAGGTGGCGCTATAGAGTGCCTCATCCACGCCCTTTTATGAGCTTTTGCCAGTGTCTGTCTATCATTAATTTATAAATGTATAAATCTTATTATTTAAACACATAATAATAGTTGTGTAACGTAGTTCGTAGATCGGGAAGAAGGAGGCG
>NW_015628861.1:672-1475 GCF_001515625.1 Sinocyclocheilus rhinocerous | reverse complement strand
TAAGTTAGGTAGGTCATTTTCAGCTGTGAGTCCCAAAATGGGGGAGGGGGGGTGGTTCAGGTTAACAGGTTAAAGCATCGGACAGGTGAGCCCAACCGGCCGATGGACAGGTTAAACTAAATTTGAAGTGCAGCGTCTGATGGGAGTTCAATACTCACAGCATCCGACAGGTAAGCCTCGCTGACAGTCGGACGGAAAAAAAATCAAGGTTGCTGAACTCGCCGGAGTTACTCGGAGGTTGAACAAAAGAAAATGATTTAAAAAAAAATTTCTAATAGAAAAATTCTTGTCACAGCAACTGAAACAATAATTACTGTTGTTGAGATTTTTTTTTTCCTGTTTCCTGGATGAAAAAAAAGAATATGTAAAAAGTCACCACATTATCATTTTTTATGACAAACATGGACTCATTTCTTTATCAGTTTACTTCAGTAAAGTTATAATGATGGTATCAAGAACAAAGTAAAATGTTATAAAAACCATAATGGATAACTTAGTCTAATATGTCTTTGTTTGTAAAGCATCCTACAAGACTAAAATATCCGAGATATAGAGTTAAGTAGGTGAACATACTCTAGGCCTCAATATTTGGCACACAAACCTCAAGAATGGTGGCAATCAACAAATGTAAAAAAGATGAGCTCTTTACATCACAGCACAACACTAACAATAATGACAAAGCAACAGCAAGTTTTAAATGAATGAAGCCAACAAACAACAAAACAATAACCCTATAACAGTAACTGCATTATTTATTCATGCTGCAATGCATGCTGGGAACTCACAAAGCCTTAACATTTCAG
>NW_015628861.1:0-282 GCF_001515625.1 Sinocyclocheilus rhinocerous | reverse complement strand
CAACACACTTGCCTGAAAGGTTCTAGTGAGTCTGAGGCCCTGTCCACACGAACGCGGGTATTTTCAAAACCGCAGCTTTTTCTATGCGGTTTGCCCATTCGTCCACACGCAAACACAGCAACAGGTCACTGAAACCGAACATTTTTGAAAATGCCTGCCAGGGTGAAGATTTTCAAAAACTCTGGTTGCAGTGTTATCATGTAGACCGCGAAACCGGAGATGTATGTTGTGACGTCAGAGCATGCACTGTTATCTCCGCCTACTGGAAACTTTTTCAGGCTT
>NW_015628860.1:0-518 GCF_001515625.1 Sinocyclocheilus rhinocerous | reverse complement strand
AATACACAGTCTATTTTACTATTTATTTTTTTTATTTAAATAAAACATTTATTTTTTTGCAGTTTCAACATTGCATTTACTGTGAAATTTCCCTAGAACTGTTAAACATAAAATTAAAAATAATATCCCACCTTTCTTGTATGGCGGAAGTTGCTTTCATCTATAAAGATGAACTCTGTTCTTCCACCCATTTTCTGTCCAGTCTTCTTTTTATATCTCTTTAAAGCATCTATACAGACCAGTCTAAGCTTTTGACTCATTTTACTCAGGGTTGCTGAACTCCTGGCTATGCCATCCTGCATCATGTCAACCTGTCGTAATCTTAGTCCTTGACAGTATCTGAAAATAAGAGTGAAAATAATTTGTGGAAAATCAATCGGATCATTACTGTTATGGTGCTTTAAAGGGATAGTTCAATCTAAAATGAAAATTAACTCATCTTTTACTCATCCTGTTGTTGTTCCAATGCCATGTGTCCTTTCTTTTTCGGACCACAAAAAGAAGAAATTTTGAAAAGT
>NW_015628859.1:0-866 GCF_001515625.1 Sinocyclocheilus rhinocerous | reverse complement strand
AGAGCTTGTAACACTCCAAAGAGAAAGGAACAATTTAAATCGCATAATGTGACTCCTTTAAAAGTGACAATTTATAATGTTTTAAACTTTATATTCATAAAACGTATCAAGATGTCCACAAAATATGAAACACTGATATTAAGAAAGGTTTCTTGAGCATCAAATCAGCGGTTTGGAATGATTTCTGAAGGATCGTGCGACACTGAAGACTGGAGTAATGATACTGAAAATTCAGCCTTACAGAATTACAGAAATTACATTTAAATTACATATATTAAATATATATTTTTGGCCAGGCAGTGTATATGTATAGAGCTATATTCATGATGTTCCTTACACTGTAATGTTTTCGATAAATCTTGCTTGCTCATCTGGTTCAATAGCACCAGTATTATTAAGTTGGCTTGAAAAAGCCAACTTACTGAAATCCTATTTAAACTTCTTCTTCTGAGACCAAATTTTAAAGTGTATCTCCTCCTACACTTATAAAGCTACAACCACCAAACTTGGCCCAGACCTTCAGACTGGTCTGACTCGGGTTGCTATATCTTTTCTAACTGATCCGGCTTACGGTTTTTGTAAACCCAGACTATCAAAACCACCTAAAATCCCATAGACTTTCATTGAGGGGGTCAAAACTTTTGTACGATGAATCTTATGGTGTATTTAAGCTGTCTATTGCTATAGCAAAGCTTAACAACTCCCAACTGAAAAAAAAACAGCTAAAACCAGCCTAAGCTGATTGGCTTTGGCTGGTCTCCCAAGCTGGTTTTAAAGTGGTTTTGGCCACTTTTTTTTTTAGCAGGTCAGGCTGGTCTTAGCTGGTTTTAGCTGGATTAGCATAGAAACATGTTAACAACATGCTA
>NW_015628858.1:0-801 GCF_001515625.1 Sinocyclocheilus rhinocerous | reverse complement strand
TTAACTGAAGTCTATTCAAAAGTTGTATGAATCTATTCTAAGAAGCTTGGAAGCTGTATTAAAGGCAAACAATGGTAAACACATTATTAAAATACTAGCTATTTCTAATGTATTCACATTATTTTCTCCAACCCCTGTGCACTTAAAGGTATAATTCACCCAAAAATAATGATTTGCTCACCCTCAAGCCATCCTAGATGTATATGCATTTCTTCTTTCAGACAAATATAATCAGAGTTATATTAAAAATGTCTTGGCTCTTCCAAATCAGAGTTATATTAAAAATGTCCTGGCTCTTCCAAGCTTTATAACGTGGGGTCGGACTCAAATGAGAATTAAAATAGACTACTGTAACATTACTAGTCATGTAACATGTGAAATGATGTAAGATACTCACATCAGTGTGTTGAGTGTACAGTGTTTATCCTGCAGTAGAGCAGCGATCTGATTCACTCGTGTGTCTCCTAGTTCATGTTCACTCAGATTCAGCTCTCTCAGGAGTAACGGGTTTTTACCCACAATTCCAGTCACATACTGACAGCCTTCATCTGCAGCAGGACCCACAAACCTGCAGAAGAGAAGATGAAGCAGGAATCAATTCAGTGTGCATTGATCACAAAACATTTAAAGATTATCAAACATTGTTTGTAACGAAAAGCTCTAGTTCACGTTTTAACAGTTGAATATTTAAATATACAAATATTTTTTTTTAAGAAAGACAAAAGTAAAAAGTAAAATTCTTTAAAAGAAACTCAATGAATATTTTTTCATGAGAAATGTCCACAATAACACAATCATAAA
>NW_015628857.1:805-949 GCF_001515625.1 Sinocyclocheilus rhinocerous | reverse complement strand
CAACATAATGTTCTTTTTAGCAACGTCATATGACCCCTTTAAAGCCTTTTTTTATCATGTAGAATTATTTATAGTAAGACTTCCAATTCCAATCAGGAATTTTAGACATTCAGGGCCTGACTGAATTTCATTTTTGAAAATGAA
>NW_015628857.1:0-536 GCF_001515625.1 Sinocyclocheilus rhinocerous | reverse complement strand
TCACACATACTCCGTTTGCAGTGCGCATGCAGTCCATGTGTGGTACGTAAGCGGTGCAGAAGCAGCAGGTGCTCATTGTGCTTTCACACAGGGGTCTGCAACTGATCCGTGGCTGTTTACTACATACACAACATTTATCCATTATTTTGATTTCAAATCCAAACATTGTTACTTAAAATGCTTTTTCAGCATTGTGATTCTTTTTTTACACAGTGCAGTAGCTAATACAATCTTTCATAGACGTGTTTAAATGCAATAAATATAAGAAACACATTATTCAATGCTTTTTACTTTTGCATTTATTTCTAGATTGATATTAAGTTGCTCAAGCAAGTGGCAAAACATTTAAACTACTTTTCTTACATTATCACAAACATTCTAAATTAAAACTTACCATTGACAGAAACAGTCAGCTCTACTGCCTTTTCTTTTGCATTTAATTCTTTATTACAAGCAATCCTGCTGTTCATACTTTGTTTTCCTACCTCGATGAGTGCCATCTATTTTTGCCTTGTTTATCTAAAAGTGCTCTTTCC
>NW_015628856.1:309-2347 GCF_001515625.1 Sinocyclocheilus rhinocerous | reverse complement strand
ATAGTCATAGAGCAGAAACAGGATTTAACCACAGAAATGACCTGACTATCAAGTTTCAGCTCACTGTCAAGCAGAACACCTCTGGCTTGGGATGTAACAGAGTGATTACTGAGATATTGTGAGGGAATGCCACTATAGGGGGACCAAAAAGATTTTTAAATACAATTTTATATTTTCATACAAGCCAACTAAGTGTCAAAGGTGTTACTATCAGAGGGTTTGAGTGGCAAATAAATCTGGGTATCCATGCTTCCTGAAGACAGAGCGCAAAGGGAGCATATACAGAGAGAAAAGTGTTGGTGCTAGTATCGATCCCTGTGGGACCCCCATGGGAGATTAGCGGCTAGTGACATGTTGAACTGAGAGCTTCCAGTCCTTTAAATAGGAACTAAACCATCTTAAAACGGATCCCATCAAGCCCACATAGGACTCGAGTTGGGCAATGAGAATATCATGATCAATCATCTCAAACGCAGCAGTAAGATCTAACAGCACTAATACAATACTATCACCCTGCTATCATTTAACACCTTTAATAAAGCCGACTCAGTACTATCAAATGTTCTGAATCCTGACTGAAATGTTTCAGATTCAGTTAGACTTTTTCGAGACTCTTAAGAGAGAAAAGGCAGATTAGAGATAGGCCTATGATTAGCAGGATCCGCAGGGTCGAGATTGGGCTTCTTGAGAGATGGGACCAGTGCTTGTTTGAGATCAGCTGGTGTGGTCCCCAAACTCAGTGATTTGTTGACAACAGCCAGAAGACTGGGTCCCAACGTCTCAAAGAGTTGTTTCAAAATACATATATGAGCAAACAGTGGGTTTTAGTTGAGCAATAATTTCTTGTAGAGCAGACATTGAGGCGGGTTCAGAAGCACTCCAAGTGGAAGCACACAGAGGAGGTTCGATAATGTCACAGTGTTATAGCAGACCGTGGTCTCTGATCGGCAATCTGTTTGAGAAAAAAAAACGGAGAAAATTGTCCGATGTTTAGGAAGAGGATACTGTATGACTATTATCATGAGGATTGAGAACCGAGTCAATAATAGAAAAGAGAGCCTTCGGCTTATGACAGTTTTGATTAATAATGTCAGAGAAAATTGATTTAGAAAATTAGCCAATGCAGCCTGCCCTGCAATACTTCGTAATCAACTTTTTCATTCAGCTTGTCTACAGTTCCTGCGGAGAGAAAGTGTGTGGTCATTTAACCAGGGCCAAAGAGTTTAGGAGGAGGGTAGATCGAGGCCAATACCAATCATCCATGCGCTGTGTATATAGCTATTAACTAATAATAGCTATAATGATAAATCGATGGATTCTGATTGGCCGTCGATGAGTTTAACACTCTGAAAGAGATTCCAATGACATCGTTCCTCGTTGTGTCGTTATGCTTATAGTTCAGCTGAGGACGCCTTTCACTTTTAGAATGATTCTTAAAACTATCCTTATCTTTATAGTTATAGTTTTAGTCATTCCTGGTGTAAACAAGCATCAACACTGTTATTACATGTTTAAAATCAGCTTTTTATCTGGGTGTGACTGACATCTGCGTAAAATATCTTAGTCAAATTACAGAATATGTGGCTTTATTACATTTAAAATAGATGGCGTTGTTGAGAAAGACCACTGGAGATTGTCATGATTATGAACACGAGGATGCATTTTACAAATAATTGTAGTTTTGGTATGTTTTTGATGAAATGCCTCAGTTCCACAAATGATGCTTTTTGGACTGCTTTTATTTTGTGAAAGTATATTGTTTTGAGGTACTTAAAGGGGTCATACGATGCGATTTCAAGTTTTCCTTTCTCTTTGGAGTGTTTTAAGCTGTTTGTGCATTTATAAGATCCGTAAAGTTGCAAAGACTAAAGTCTCAAACTCAAAGAGATATTCTTTATAAAAGTTAAGACTCGTCCACGCCCCCCTAAAACGCCTCGTTCTAACACGCCCCCACATGTCTACGTCACTGTGTGCCCAAACGTTTACGCAAAGAAAGAAGGCGTAACTTTGATTCTCGCTGTAGTATTGTTGTCATATC
>NW_015628856.1:0-266 GCF_001515625.1 Sinocyclocheilus rhinocerous | reverse complement strand
AGGGGCGTAACATTTCCGTCACACGCCTGAGGTATTCGACCAATCACAGCGCACTGGATAGCTGGCCAATCAGAGCACACCTCGCTTTTCAGACCGATGAGCTTTGTAAAAATTGACGTGTTTCAGAAGGCGGGGCATAGAGGAGAAACAATAATGTACAGTATGTGGAAAATAATGTGTTTTTAACCTTAAACCATGTAAACATTTCATTACACCAAATACACAAAAGCAGTCATAAGTAGCACAGGTATATTTGTAGCAATAGC
>NW_015628855.1:992-1096 GCF_001515625.1 Sinocyclocheilus rhinocerous | reverse complement strand
AAAAAAGGACACTTAGAAACTCCAAAAGGACACCAAAGAACAAAAATAACATAAGGAGCCCATATAAGCACATATGAAAGAAAAAAAAAATCAGAATTTTATAG
>NW_015628855.1:0-845 GCF_001515625.1 Sinocyclocheilus rhinocerous | reverse complement strand
CCCTAAACCAACCGCCTGCTGACTGCATATATCTACTACAGTACACTGATCCATTCCGTATAATTAAACACAGCAACATAAACATGACAAATCAAAACATTATCGTGAATGTGTGTGGAAATAACGTGAATATACGGAAATGTCTGTGCCTGTGCATAAATACAATGTGCGATCAGTGCGTCAAGAGCACTCACACACGCATTATTATAACGGACTCGCGCGTGCTTACTGTACGACTCCTGCACGCCACCGCAATCGTCTTTACCTTGATTGCAGTCTTCATCCATCAAAACTTTACTAGCGAGACTGGCTATCCAGTCGAGAAACCGTAGTTTGCTTCTCATCTGGCCATACAGTGGTGGGATGTGTTGACAATCCGTTCAGTCTGTACTTCACACAGCACGTGTGACGTGTGAGGGCTCGCACTCTTCAGAGACAATCACAGAATATGACAGAGCTCGTGTTTAAAAGCGAAACACACTGGAATGAATAATTCATTGAAAACGTCTCCAGGTTACGTATGTAACCATGGTTCCCCGAAGGGAACAAGACGCTGCGTCGGAGAACGCTTTGGGAACACCTTTCAGCGTGACCGGCTCTGAAGCATGTGTAAGCTTGGGGAACGCCTTTCAGCGTGACCGGCTCTGAAGCATGTGTAATCAGTCCAATGGAAGGGCGAGACGTCATAGGCGGGTGACGTAGCGACCAGGAAGCCATAAAAGCACGTGAGGTGGAACTGGCGTCAGCTTCTAGGAATGAAGCAAGTGCTGACAGGGATGCCGGAAGTATGGCCCCGAGACGCAGCGTCTTGTTCCCTTCAGGGAACCATGGTTACATACGTAACC
>NW_015628854.1:311-595 GCF_001515625.1 Sinocyclocheilus rhinocerous | reverse complement strand
GTGCGTGCTTGCATGTTTTTTTTTTCCACACAAGAATACCAACATGTTCACCTTCTCTGGTTTAAGAAGCGGTCTTTTACTTGAATTAAGCGTGAAAACCATCAATATTGCGCATCATTTTTGCTGAGCGCACCTTCTGCAATTAATAGTAAATATAACCAAAACAGGTAATTATAATTTTTATATGAATAATAAAATAAATATAAGGAAAACTCGCCCACTCGATTTTGTAATATTCTTTAATTTTGTAGTCCGTATGAAAAGGTGCATTTCTATTAAAGGCA
>NW_015628854.1:0-181 GCF_001515625.1 Sinocyclocheilus rhinocerous | reverse complement strand
TTAAAATGTCTTCTTTTCCCCCGACACGTTCATAATCACTTTGCCGGTGCTTTGAGGCAATTGCTTTATGCGCGAGCTTGAGCGCGGAATAGGCTCTAGCCTAATACGTCTGCCTATAGCCTATATTGAAGTAGGCTATGGTTAATATATTATTATATTAATCAATTTAATATAACGTGCG
>NW_015628853.1:0-2339 GCF_001515625.1 Sinocyclocheilus rhinocerous | reverse complement strand
TGTATCAAAGCAAAACCATGCATGCATATAATGTAAAGCTTTTTTCCCAGTGAGAGATAGTTCATGTATGCAGTAGAACAACTAATGCTTGCACTTACTGAAAATGTTTCATGCATAAGAACGACTTCTTATTTGCAATGCATATAGAAAGTTTATGTGCAATTCCATGCATTCATATGCTGTCACGCTTCTTTCCCAGCAAGAGATAGTTCAAGTATGCAGTATAATGACAATGCTTGGACTTACTGAAAAGGTTTCTTGCATTTGAAAAGATTTCTAATATGCAATTCACAAAGACAGCTCTAAAAATTTAGAGATTTTATGCATAACAAAAATAAGTTTTATGCACAGCAAGTTTTTATTAGTGTTCCTAAGTAATACAAGCATGTATATGCTGTAAAAGGCCAGAGTTTAACCATGCATGCAGTATTAGTAATAAAGCTTGCACTAACTGAAAATGTTTCATGCATTTGAAACGACTTCGTATTTGCAATGCATATAGACAGTTTCTGTGCAATATAATGCATATGCTTTAAAGCTTCTTTACAAGAGCTAGTTAGTTCATGCAGTATTTCGACCAATACGTGCACTAATTGAAAAATTTTCATGTATTTGAAACAATTTCTTTTATGCAATTGAAACGAGTTCTCAAATGCAATGCAAATAGACAGTTCTAACGTGTTAGAGATTTTAAACATAAGATTATGTTAGCGGATCTAAGCACAGCAATTATAAATTAGTGTCAATACCATGCAAGCATATGCAGTAAAACTTCTTCCGCAGGGAAAGTTGAATGCATGCAATATAGTAAATGCAGAGCAATGCACATACACATTTCTAATATTTTAGTGATTTTATGCATAGCAAGATTATGTTAGAATATATATGCAAAAAAAAACAAAAAAAACTTTTGTCCATTTTAGACGTGCACTCTATTCATTTGCTGCCTGTTTTCTTTAAAAAACAAAAACTAACACTTGCTTTCTAATCTTTTTGTATTCTATCTGGGTTTTTTTTTCATTTATTATACGATTAACAAAAGCAAAAAAGACCTCTAACACTAGCTTGCTCTATTCTTTTTCTATTCTATCTGTTTTCTTTTTATTTATTATATTATAAAAAAAAACATGTTACGTGTACTGCATTAAGCTAAGTGAGACTTGGTATAGAACTTGTATATCTTGCTCTTTTGTTGATTTTGATTGCTTCCATTGTCCTCATTTGTAAGTCGATTTGGATATAAGCGTCTGCTAAATGACTAAATGTAAATGTAAATGACTGAAAGTGTTTAATGCGTTTGAAAGCTTTTTGAGCTTTTGATCTCTAAACCATTAGAACTGTCTGTCTGCATTGCATATAAGAACTCGTTTCAAATGCATAAAACAGGTTCAGTAAATGCAAGTATTAGTTGTTATACTGCATGCATGAACTAACTCTCGTGGGAAAGAAGCTTTACAGCATATGCATGCATGGTTTTGCTCGAAAAGTGTCTATATGCATTGCAAATAAGAAGTCGTTTCAAATGCATGAAACAATTTCAGTTAGTGCCAGCTTTTCTGTAACTGGGAAAGAAGCTTTACTATGTATGTGTAGCGAATCAGCTCAAAGGGGAAATATGAATAATTAATCATAACTAGTTATAATTAATTATAAATATGTAGATCCGCTATAAGTATTTACTTGACCTCTCAGGGTCAACTCTCTGTCAATTCTAAGACCGTTAATTTCCTGGTTAAGGGAAATAACTTTCTTACTGTACAACTCTACACAGAGCCTGTAGCATAAATCTGCATGATTAGGGACTCCAGTTATGAGCAAACAATGAACAACGTCAAGTGTGATACAAGTAAGACTTTATTAACTACATAAACACTTAAACTAGTCTTACATACACATACACACACACACACACGCACACGCATACAGTTGGTATAGGAAAGGGTTAAAGCTTAAGCAGTAAAGAGGAGAGAAATAAAGAATGAAGTTATGGAACCATTTGATATTCAGCAGATTTACAGCCTGAAGGGAACATGAGATTCTTAGTTCAAACACACCTTTGTAAAAAGGTGCCAATGATACCTAATGTATCAATTAATAAGACTAAGTTTGATACTTGCACGTCTTGTCTGTCTGAAAGAGAGGCTTGATGCAATCTGAAGGCTCAAGTTGATCTTTGCTGAAGTTGGTTGATGAAAAAGAACCAGTTTGAGTCAGAGAATCCCGGTGAATGGAAAGTCAAGGCCGAAGCCTGGCACGAACTTAGCAGGTTGCAGAAGTGTTCTAGCTCATGTCTCCATCTTAGAATCTAACCGAACCGCAGACTGAAGGCGGGTCACTGA
>NW_015628852.1:0-1795 GCF_001515625.1 Sinocyclocheilus rhinocerous | reverse complement strand
GCTGTGGCCCTCCAGGAATTGAGTTCGAGATCACTGCCATACAGTCTACAGATGTTATCACGGAGACCTGTCCAGAAAAAGGTGCATGTGTCCAAGCTCCGCTAGAGGATCAGAGAATCATCTCACTCCAGGCTGCAATGTCTCTATTTTAATTGCAGGGTTTATTTGCCATTAGTGCTGTGAACAGATTACGTCTTTTGCCATCATGTATATCTGGTAGGCTGCATACATCCCATGCACTGGTCCTGATTGCACAACTTGACTCCATGATCCAAGACTAGTGGAACTGCTGGCAAACAGACACTCATATGCAGGAGGTCAAAGGTCTTTTGCTCTTATGTGATTTTTACTCATTTACACATTTGATGGATAAATAGTAGATATAAAAAAAAATGTAGCAGATGTGAAAACTAAATCAAAGATCACACATACTGTAGGCAAAAAAAGAGCAATAGTACATTGATTGTCCAAGAGACCTGGTAACACTGATGGACCAGGAGACAAAGGCAGAGATGTGGTGACGAGCGGCCAAGGTGAAGCCAGGTTGCTGGAGGACGGAGATGATGACAGTGTGAGTGAAGGCAGAGGCAGAGCTGACGGTAAGGAGGAGCCTGACGGAGTCGCAGGGGTGGAGGAATGAGGTGTAGCCAAATGCCTGGAAGTCTATGGCAATGGTAAAGGGACAGCTGACCAAGGTGGAGCCGGAAGGCTGATGGTCCCAGGTGGAGCCAGGGCAGAGCCAACTGGTCGATGAGCCGAGGTGGAGCTGAAGGCTCAGAGAGACGAGGCGGAGCCAGGAAATCCCCATGCCATGGCAGAGCTGGTGACTGGAAGCTCCAAGGCGGATCTGGATTGCATGGCTGGGCTAATAGAGGAGCCGAAGGGCTGAAGGGAGCAGGCAGGAGAGGAAGGCTGGGTGTGAATATCCATAACATATAACAGGTGTTGGACTGGAGCAGTGGCAACAAAGACAACTCTGTGTTGGACAGGATCAGCAACAATGAAGAACTTAAGCTGGGCAGGACCTGTGGTGATGAACAAACATCTGTGAAGGAAGGTACTTTTAGATGCAGAAGAGGTTCGTGGGTGGGGATCAGGGTGGGAAGCGCTACCACCTGGTTAGCCGGGACCTCAGGCTCCTTATCCGCAGAGGGCGTGGACTCTGGGTCTGGCTCTGAAGTGGTGACAAATGTTACATGGGGCTGGATGCTGGTAACGGAATCCTTTTTCATGTCACCCACTGGAAAAGAGGATCTGTCAATCCATAGGGTGAAATTTATGTAATCCACCAGCAGGGATCCCCCTGAGGTATAATCAGCTGAATCTCACCGTCGAGTCTGTTTCTGAACCCCTACATGAATGTCTGGTCACTACAGGTGGCGAGATGGTTGATGCTGACATACTCCTCCAAATAATCCTTCAGACGCCCGTTTCAGAAAGGAGAAAGTTGAAAACTGAATAGGCCCGTTTCAGAAAGGAGGTTAAGTGAAAACTCTGAGTATGTTAACCCTGAAATGAGGGAAACTCTGGGTTTTCTGTTTCAGAATGGGAGGTTTGTCAAACCCGAGAAAGCAGGGTAAGTCAAGCTCGTTTCTGAAAGATGGGTAACTTATACTCAGAGTCAGTTACCATGGTAACTTACTCTGTGAACCTAACCTGGGGTGCGTTTCCCAAAAGCATCGTTAGCCAACTATGGTCGCAAGTTCCGTCATTACCAACATAGTTTAACGATTCTGTGTTTTTTCAATGATTCCCGAAACCATAGTTCAAACGAACATTCGCAAACAGCGTCGCA
>NW_015628851.1:0-498 GCF_001515625.1 Sinocyclocheilus rhinocerous | reverse complement strand
AGAATATTTGTTTTCAACATGACTTACTTCATTTAAAAGTAGACATTTCAAGCTTTCTATAGATATATTACTCCTGTCTGTGTGTCATGTATTCGCTTAGTTTCAGTTCATTTTAGTGACGCGTTTCTAAAAGCAGTTAACGAAGACAGAGAAGACAGAACACTAGGGCTGCAACTAGCGATTATTTTGATAATCGATTAGTTGGCCGATTTTTTTTTTGTTGTTGTTTGATTAATCGGTTAATCCCTATTTTCTTTATTTTAATTTTACTGACAAAAACACACTATTCCACATTCTGCCCAATGTCCTTCAAACAAATGTGCCAACTAAATGCTATGAAAACATACAGTGCTTAACAATTTATTAGACCACCTGTCATAAGAGAAAACACAAATATTTTAGGAATCTGTCAAAAAAATGGTTTAATTTTAAAAATGTTATTGTCATTTTTTTGGGCAAATAACAGACTGAAACAACTAAATAGTATTTATTCACATA
>NW_015628850.1:1067-1333 GCF_001515625.1 Sinocyclocheilus rhinocerous | reverse complement strand
ATGCGGCCAGGTCACAGGCTTCTGCAGGAGCCTTCTTGATCATCAAGCCCCCGGCACGGCACTGCAAAATTTCCTGGACGCCCGGGCTGGGCTTATGCTTTCAGGTTGCCCTGTCTGGTATACCGTATCTAGGTCGCCCTGAGGGGCCTCCTGATCACCAGGATATCCCCTCTTGCTGAGGCATCGAGCGGGAAGTATAGGTGACATTTGCGAGAACCTTCTTGTGTAATGCTGTCTCAGGCAGTGCTCCCCTCGCCTTAGAGGGT
>NW_015628850.1:341-833 GCF_001515625.1 Sinocyclocheilus rhinocerous | reverse complement strand
GGGTATCTGTGAACAGATGCTTGGAAAACTCTTAAATCCATACTATGGTAAGTGCACACGTTAAGCTTTGCGCACTTTCTAAAATCCTGTATGGTAAGGGTTACGCGTTATTAGCCTCGTTCCCTTTCTCTGAGTTGGTTTAGACCCCGGTACCTTGGGCTCCACTCAACTAGTGTGTCTCTGTCGACACACTTTGGAAGCATCGCTCCCCTCACCATTGAGGGTTATTGTGAGCATGGTGCTTTCTTTCGAACGTTTGAATTCTCTCCCTTCTGAGGAGTTGGATTCCTCGCTCTGTGGGCTGTTCTCGTGGTAGTGTTGTGCAGTGCTCCCCTTTTATCAAAGTGTTGCCTATGAGCACGTTACTCCTTTCTGAATTCGGAGTTCTCCTCTCACGTGAGAGTTGAGTTCTCTGTTTTTCCAGAGCACCTGGAACTAGCAGCATCAGGCGAACTAGGCCCTTTCTCCGCCTTTCTGATGCGCTGAGTCTTT
>NW_015628850.1:0-186 GCF_001515625.1 Sinocyclocheilus rhinocerous | reverse complement strand
TTCCAGCATTGGAACATGCTGTAGGTCGAGCCCCCTTCTCGATTGAGAACTGGGTGTTTGCTCCCTCAGCTAAGTAACTGCTACATGCTGTAGGTCAAGCCCCCTCTCGATTGAGAACTGGGTGTTTGCTCCCTCAGTTAAAGATTTACTGCTAGCCACTCCAGCATTTTACCTTAGATCGAGTTG
>NW_015628849.1:400-570 GCF_001515625.1 Sinocyclocheilus rhinocerous | reverse complement strand
CGACGTGTCTCAATGCCTTCCTACCTTGAAATGTGTCCTCCGAAGACAGCATTTTCCAGTTTCCAGGATGCAGCCGTCAGTTCTGCGTTGATTCTGTTCCCGCATCAGACACACTTGTTCTGTCTAGTCGTATTGGAAACATGCTTGTTCTTAAGCTTGGTTGTTATTGG
>NW_015628849.1:0-263 GCF_001515625.1 Sinocyclocheilus rhinocerous | reverse complement strand
TTTGGAACATGCTTGTTCTTAAGCGGTCTAGTCGTATTGGGAACATGCTTGTTCTTAAGTTATAGCTGTATTGTTGGGAACATGCTGTTCCAGAGCAATCCGGTCGTTATTCGGAACATGCTTGTTCTGAAAGCTGTAGTTGAATTGGAACATGTTTTTCTTAAGTCTATCTGGTGTTATTGAGAACATGTTGATTAAACTTTTAAGGTATTGGCAATATATTCATTAGGTCATCTGTTAAAGGCAACAGAATTGTTGCTACA
>NW_015628848.1:0-528 GCF_001515625.1 Sinocyclocheilus rhinocerous | reverse complement strand
AAGCAATCAAAATCAACAAAAGAGCAGTAATATGCAAGTGCTATAACAAGTCTCAGTAGGCTCAATGCAGTACACGTAGTCATTTTTTAAAATTATATAATAAATAAAAAGAAAACAGATAGAATAGTAAAATAATAGAGCAAGCTAGTGTTCGATGCCTTTTTTGCTTTTGTTAATTGTATAATAAATAAAAAGAAAACAAAAAGATTAGAAAAATTAGTGTTACTTTTTTTTTTTTTTTAAAAAAACAAGCAGTAAATGAATAAGTTCACCCAAAAATGAATTTTTTTTTTTTAAAGAAAACAAGCAGTAAATGAATAGAGAGCAAGTCTAAAAGGGACAAGTTTTTTTTAAGAACAGAATTAGAATATTATAGAATTTTCTAATTAATTCATTGAAAACAGCACTCAAATCCAATCTAGTGACATCATGAAAACTCACAAATGCTTAAGCAGCTGGGTTCAAGAGTCCAGACGGGAGGCTTTTCTGCATGTTCTCCCTGTGTCAGCGTGGCTTTGCTCTGGGTCC
>NW_015628847.1:0-849 GCF_001515625.1 Sinocyclocheilus rhinocerous | reverse complement strand
GAAAATGTTATTAAAGCGAAGTCCTAACTGCTTTTTCGCCGTGTTATTCACTGTTGTAGGCTAACGTTACCAGAAAGAATCCGTTTCTACGGTGAGCTATTGTTTCTGTTGCTTTTCAACTACAAAACTGAGTTTAAATTCATTATTGAATAATAATTGTTTGAGACTGTAAATTATTAATGTAATTGTTTAACTCTAGATGTTTATTTGTGTAAATGCTGTGTGTGCGTAGAGCTCTGTGCAAGCAGGGAGCAGAGTTGCCATGGAAACGGGGCGTCAACACAACCACCAACAGTAAACTCTGTCTCTCGCTGCTGTTTTCACTGCTTTCAGGTAAGTTTAGTCCCTAAAATCACACAAATATTACATACAAACGTTCCTGACACGTTTCTTACATGTAATTGACATCTTTCTATTGACTATTTATTTGATAGAATTAGAAATGGTTTAGCCTCTTCGAAAAAGTCCGTTAGCATCTCAACCGTTTTCAGACGAGGTAGGCTAACTCTGTAGAGTGAGCTCTTGTTTATGAAACTTTGGGTTTTTAATCCAATCTTCATGTGTATGAGATGTTTTGATAGATCTGTAAAGGTTTTGCTGGCGATTTGTCAATGGGTTATTGGAAATAGGATAATGTACTTAACCTAAACATATACACTATACACTGAACCGATTACGACACTTACATGGAGAGTGTAATCGGCTGAAAACAAGTTCAAACTCGTTTTGATCTTTCATGGTAAACACATATTGATAAAAACTGTTCTGTGATTTCAGGACGACAGAAAGAAACTACAGAACAGGTGGGAAGCTCCAAGATTTCAACATTTCTGAAGGAGCTGCTGACGG
>NW_015628846.1:0-816 GCF_001515625.1 Sinocyclocheilus rhinocerous | reverse complement strand
CAAGTCACTGTTAAGTGAGTCATTGCGATTGAACTGAATCATTTACATGGTTGATTCATTCAGAAACAAAACAAGGTCATGTTGCTCAGAGACGCAAAACAGTACTGTGGCTGTGTTTGGAATGTTTTTTGTTGGCGAAATAGTACAGAAATAGCGCAAAAACAGCCAATATGGTGTTTAAAACGTAAGTCTCTTGATATTAACTTATTGTTTATTGAACTGTTTATAAAATAAATATCACATTTGTAACCATGCTGATTTTTTAAGAAAAAACGGCACTCTTCGTGTGATATTGATTAACTATATGAATTGATATAAATATATGCATTTTCTGCCTCCTTATCCTGAAGTATGTGATCATTGTTAATGCATATTAATAGACTGAATCATGCAGTGAAAGAGCGCACTATAAATGCGCACGTGCACTAAATCCTGTGTTGGTCTAGTAACCAGACTTCATCACGTCGCGTATGCACGCCTCTGTAGGTGTGTTTTGTTTAGCTTTTGCAATATACTCGATAATGCCATGATGTCTCACGAGTTCAGTATTTGCGCTAAACCTGCGCAGATTTGGCCTGCATGAACTTCCCCAAGAAATTAATGAGTGAACATAATTTACGAAAAGTAACCTGCCAGATTGGCTAGTGATTTGACAGCGTTACCCGCCACAGCTGATTTTTACCCGCATTTGGCGGGTGTTAATTTCAAACCCTGGTTATATGGTAACGAAAGTGGTTAACATTCAACCTGTTCTTTTTCATCAGTAGTATTGTTCCTCTTTTGCTGTGTTATAAGCCGGGCTTCGGATGCTTTCAC
>NW_015628845.1:688-899 GCF_001515625.1 Sinocyclocheilus rhinocerous | reverse complement strand
AATAAACAACTGGCAGACGATCTGAATGAGTTCTACTGCAGGTTTAAAAAAACACCCCACATCCGCTCTGAACACTTCTCCACACTACCATTAACGCCTCCAGCAACCCCCCTCTCCCCCACACCTGCACTTCAAATCAGTGAAGATGAGGTGCACCGGGTCTTCCGGAAGCAGAAAAGGAAAAAAGCACCAGGCCCAGATTTTGTTGCAC
>NW_015628845.1:0-206 GCF_001515625.1 Sinocyclocheilus rhinocerous | reverse complement strand
ATAAACTGCACTTGGGGTTTTCACTACACTCGCCTTCAGTGGACTGATTCGTTACAGAATACATGACTTCTCAAATATGAACCCAGCAGTTTCACGCCTCCTCTGCCTTCGTCAAGGTGACAGGCCTATTGAGGATAATGTTCAGGACTTTTGTGGACTCAGCAACCAAGTGGATTTTAATGATGTGGCCCTTAAGGACATATTTC
>NW_015628844.1:265-8721 GCF_001515625.1 Sinocyclocheilus rhinocerous | reverse complement strand
AATGTTTTTGTCTCGTCACTCCGGCCGGGACACGGCATCACAGTAGGGTAAGGGGCATAACATTTCCATCGCATGCTTGAGGTATTCGGTCAATCAAAACACACTGGATAGCTGGCCAATCAGAGCACACCTCGCTTTTCAGACCAATGAGCTTTGTAAAAATCGAAGCGTTTCAGAAAGGCGGGGCATAGAGGAGAAACAATAATGTACAGTATGTGGAAAATAATGTGTTTTTTGAACCTTAAACCGCATGAACACATTTCATTACACCCAATACACAAAATAATATTATTTTTAGCAACATCATATGACCCCTTTAAAACAACATGAATGCTGACCAAGGTGCTTCACAGTAAACAATAAAGAAATGACAATCATACAAAATACATTTTTTAAATCAAACATCTTAATCCATAAAACCAGGTAAAGAACAAAATTAAGAATTGAACTCACCAAAACGAACATAGGCAAGTTATAAATAGACCTGAGAAAAAAAAAAAAAAGATACATTTCAAAGACAATTTTAATGCAGGGAATGAAGCAGACAATCTAACAGATTGAGCTAGCGAATTCCACAGCTTTGAGGGTAATACAGGAAAGGCTCTGTCACCTTTGGATTTCAATCAGGACAATGGGACAGTTAATAGTTTATTAGAGGATGACCTAAGATATCTCCGGGGGGAGTAGGGACAAATACGGTCTGAAATGTAAGCTGGAGCCAGACGATGCAAGGCTTTATTACAAAAAGTTAAAACCTTGTAATCAATTCTAAATTTAACTGGTTGCCAGTGCTAAAATAGAGGGGATATGCTCGCTCTTTTTGAGCTGCAGCACTTTGAACCAGTTGCAAGAATGAGATGGAAAACTGGTTGACACCAGCATATAGAGCATTACAATAATCAAATCTCATTGAAATTAAGGCATGAATGACTGTCTCTAGGTCAATAAAAGATACAAAATAATTAAACTTTCGTAAACCCCTAAGCTGGAAGAAACTGGCTCTTACAACAGTTTATTTGCTTGTCGAATTTTAATAATCAAAAATGACACCCAAGTTCTTTACATGAGTCTGGATATATGATTGCAGCGCTCCCAAATTAGAGGCCAGGCTATCTAATAAATGAGGGGAGCCAAATAAGATGACTTCAGTCTTATTTATTATTTTTTTCAACTGAATAAAATTATCATCAATCCAACTTTTAATGTAATTTACACAAGTCTTCGAACCAGGTTTTATTGACAAGTATAATTGGGTGTCGTTTGCATAAATATGACATGGAACCTTGTGATATTCAAAAATGGAGCAGAGAAGCAGTATGTATTGAGGCAAATAAAACTGGGCCCAAAATGGAGCCCCGTGGTACCCCACACGCAACAGAAACAGGGGATGAATGAAACTAACCAATCTATATGGAGAAGCTCATCTTTTTAAAATAGGACTCAAACCACTTTAAGGCCTAACCTATTTAAAATAATTCAGTGATTCACCATATTGAATGCTGCACTTAAATCCAACAATACTAAACCTGCAAAAAATTTTCTGAATCCACAAAGAGTAAAAAGTCATTTACCACCCCTGTTGAAAAAACCAGCATATGCTGGTTAGGTATGTTTTGACGCTGGGATGCTGGTTTAAGCTGGTCCTTTGCTGGTTTATGCTTGTCCTTTGCTGATTTATGCTGGTCCTTTTGCTGGTTTATGCTGGTCATGTGCTGGCAAAGAATCCAACACTTCCTTAAGCAACATAGTTTGAAATATAGTTGCAAGCAGCAATTACGGGGCCAAGCACTACAGAAGCAAGCATCAGACCAACTGCAGAAATTAGTAATAGAAGCCATTTTAGAATGATTTTAGTCAAAACGGCTGAAAAACCATACATACAGCTACTAGTAATATGATTTATTGGCTTATCAAGTTTGACCAATAGGTGACGCTGTTATCAAATCAATGTGGTGTGTTCTGGTGAGTTGATAAAGGCACACACAAAGTTTGGTGTCAATATGCCAAAGCATTGCAGAGATACAGCCTCAAGTGTCATTTTGACATCATACCTCAAATTCATTGCTATGGTATGCGAAAACGGTTTTGTCTATCAACACAAAATCCATAACTTTTTATCAGCATGGTCTGAAGATGATATGATGCGATTTTGGTGAAAATCAGACCAACAGTGTAGGAGGAGTTTGAAAAAGTAGTTTTTTAAAGAAAATCAAAATGGCGGACAGGAAGTTTGGCTGACTATGGCAATACTGGTTTCACTGTTCTCAGCATGACCCAAGGAATCTATAATACCAGTCTCATTACAATAGGCAAAATTCACAGAAAGATATTAGCATTTATTAGAAATTGAATTATAACTGTCTCAAAACATTTTGAGTACTTTCAAGTCATGGTCTCGATGGTACATACAAAGTTTCGTAATGGTACACCAAGGCATTTGTAAAATATAGCATTTTATATAATAATACTCTATTGTAGTCAATGGCAATTTCATGTATTCTTCAATTATAGCGCCACCAAGAGGCACAATCCCACCAAATTTGTAGGTGTCCTTAGAGTGTGCCCATACATATGTGTAAAAAATTTTTTTTGGAGTTATAGACATTTTTATATATAAAAAGAGAAAAAAATGACTGATGGCCGACTTTGTTTGCATTTTTTTGCCACTTACTATCGACATTTTGTCAATTGGGCATTGGTGTATAGCCGGCACACTATGTTTTTGAGTTTCCTATGGTGGTTTCGTGTTGATCGGAGTAATGGTTTCTAAGATATTGGCAAATGTTTTTTAAGCGCTAAAATGCAACGTTGCACAAACCCTAAGGCAAAACCTGGCATGTTTGGTATCGCTGGACTCGGTAAGGATTCAGGGGTCTAAAAAGGTGACTCCCTTGAAAATAAGTCAACCACACCCAAATTTATAAGTATGTAAATATTAGATTTTACCACTAGGTGGCGCTGGCTCGAAACTTCTCAGGCTCCTTCAGGGCATCCTGCTGATGACCCATACCGAGTTTTGTAATGATACACCAATGCATTCATAAAAAATATATAATTTTATGACAAAATTCAAAATGGCCAACATGGGAAAATTGGGTATGGTTTTGACTTGGCATGCTGAATCAAAAGAGACCAGTTTTGTGATTTTTGGCCAAACCATTGAGAAGTTATTAGCAAAAATAAAATTTTTCATATCTCCTCACCACTAGGTGGTGCAGCACCGGAACTGTGCAAGTAGCCTCAGGTCATGGTTGTTATAACACTCACCATGTTTGGTCTCAATATGCCAAACCGTTGCGGAGATATAGCCTCACATCCATTTTTGTGTGCTCTTCGTTGAATTCATTCGCATGGTTTTCGAGAATGGTTTGACTAATCAACTTGAATTCCATAACTTTTGCCAGCATGGTCTGAAGATGATCTGAGCCAATTTTGGTGAAAACCGACAAACAGTCTAGAACAAGTTCAAAAAAGTAGGTTTTTCGTACTATTAAAAATAGTGAAAAAAAACTAGACCTTACGATTTTTGAATTTTGGTGTCCATTTGATTTGGCATGAGACAAGGATTCAGAGGAAAAAAGGAAAACAAATCTTCTAGACCTTACGGTTCAAAAGTTATTAGCATAAATATGAGTGGAACTTTGGACATGTGGTGGCACTAGAGAGTTTGAGTTAGAGACACCAAATTTGCCGTGGTTCATGATGAGACTGCCCTCTATCAGTGTGCCAAATTTCACAACTTTCCCGCAAGCGGTTTTATGGGCTGCCATAGACTCAAGAGTGGAAGAAGAAGAAGAAGAAGAAGAAGAAAACCAACGGTTTCCATTACATCAAGAGAGCAAGTAGTCAATCTTTAACTAGAGACAATATCCAGCAACTCTGAATGCAAGATAGGATAAAAATGTAAAAAATTACTTGGACTCAAAGGTAAGTACCAGACTTTGAGATAGATTCACTGAAATTCACTGTATTCAACTGAGATTTAATACATCTGATTTTGTTTAAAAAGAAGCTACAAACTTCGCACACAATCCAGGCTGTTGTAAATTACTCTACAATCATATACCTTTGACCTCATCGCATCAGTATTCCTGTGCCACTGTGTCTATGTTGCAGCAGTTCCATGTATTATGTATTTCAGTATAATTAACTGGGTATTATTTATTTTATGAGTGACCCATGCTGGCGTCATGTTTGCAATGTCATTTGTAATTATGAGACCACACTCTTCCTCAAAGAAAGTCTTCTCGTGCGGGAGAAGCATGGATGTGTGCACGTGTGTGGAAGGGAATATTATTTAAGAGTTTTGTGTCAGGTATGAAACTGTATGTTCATCAAATTACACTGTTTAATTACTCTTCTTATAGGTTTAAAACATGAGAACTCTGCTGAGAAATAAGCAGATGAAAGTGTAAGGAAATATAATATATTGTGTTAAAAATAAATAGAGTGGATGAAAACAGTTCCAGTCCCTGTTTTTATTTGAGCTCCATCAGATAAGGCAGAGAAGCGCAGTGCAGTGCCACGCACACTGGCGGCACCATATGGCATCTGTCCGTGGTGCCCAGCTATTGCTGAGGATGAGATTCAAAATCCTGCCACACCACAGAGCGTCACTCACATAATTTGCCATTTAATTATATTATATTTGTCCCAAAGGTCATCTTTTAGCAAAACGTTTGTCTTTCTGTGGCTTGAAAGAAGTATTATGCTTCATATAGCGAGCTATAATACAAATCATGCTTTGTTTGTTTGCTTATCAACACCACTCTGTTTATTCTTGAAGTGAACTTTTGGATGTTTGGTGATTAGTTTAACTGTTTTTGGACTTCTGTCTTCAACTGTGAACGAGACGTGTCTGGTGGGTGGTGTGTGATTTATACTCGCCGGATTTGTGAGTTCGCTTGGGTGTACCTGACAAAAATGACGTTACCTCGTCAGTTAACTAAACTCCGCATTGGCTTCATGGGACCCCATTTTGTGAGAAAATGTGCATGCTAATTTGAGTGCACAGTGCGAGCGGCGTCACATTCAACAATGAATGAATTCAAGGCAACAGTTGCCAGAAAAAATATGAAGAACTTAAATTATGTTTCTTAGGAAGGTTATCTATTCTTTGAATTGTGCTACATTATTAATTATACAAACACATCACACACAACTTGTTTATCACCAGGCGTAATATAATGCGGGCATGGAGGAACACATTTTATAAACTGCTTGCTCGCCACTGTTTACTCACAGACTGCCGGTACAAAAAGCATACACACAAGCGGCGTCCTGAAAACAACAAATCTGGGGACGTGTATAGCAGGTGCCCTTTTTGCGCTCCTTGAGATGTAAATGACTTCCGTCAGTTTTCTCAAACATTCCTGAGACACAGGGTTCTGCAAGACTCATCTCCATAGCATCATTCTGACGCAGCGTGGAGTTCCCTCAAAAGGGAACCAGTGAAAACCTTTTTAACACTTGAACGTAAGGTAAAAGCTGAACATGACAAGGCTAAATACAAAAATATGGTTAAACCAACAGTAATATCCAGGGATGCAATCTACTGCTAACCTTTGACAAATTACTCAGTTTAAGTGTCCTTCACGATCACCCACTGGAGTGCCCATGAGCTCCACCAGAGTTTTACCATTCACCCAGGACTCCATTTCCCACAATCCTTTGCCCGGACTTATCAACACTCATTACCAGATCACAGCTGCCTCACATTAGAAGGACTATAAAATATGCACTCAGACACAAACACATCACTGATGATTAGACTAAACGTACCTATTAGTGATGCAGAGTTCGATTCATTTCCGCAAACCGGTTCTTTTCGGACAGATCGGCTCATTGAACCAGTTCAAAAAACCGATTCATCAGTTCCTGATGTCATCAAGCAATAACGTCTCTATGCATTTCTTTTCTAACAACTCAATGCAATGTTATATCAATGAAAAATTCAAATAAGTAATTTGTGTCAACACATATTGAAACATTCAAAAAATAAAGTTATTTGTGTGAAAGCATATTGCTGATTATTGCCATATAATTCATTTAAGTTAATTGTGTTTGTGGTCACAGTTTCATTTGCTGATCCTTTATGTCAGATACGACTGACTGACCAGTATTGACTAGCCTACAACTCGGATAAGATTCCTAAAAGTTTCACACATTACAGACATTGATGCACAAACGCGGATATGTTCTACATGTCTACAGTATAAAGAATGAATAAACCAGTCTTATAAACTCCTTGATTTTGCTTAAGCAACTTTAAATATAATATGCATGCACAATAAACTATTGTAAAATGTATTTACATCACTCGACGGAAAGGTTTTTTTTCAGGTTTTAATAAAATGTAAATTAATAACTTAAATTAATAAGTCATAATAAGCATATTTCCAGCACAGTATCGTCAACTCAATCAGAATATTCGGTAATCATTGGCAAACTTCACCACGGCTCATTTGGTTCTTGTTGAGTCCTCGGTAATCCTCAGCAAACTTCGACAGTTGGTTGAACCGGCTCAATCGGTTCTTTTTGAGTTGGACATGGTACTTCGGGCTGTGTGTCCTGCGTCATCAACCCGGAACTAAAGTTCGATTCAGTTCGATTTGTGAACCGGATCGACCGGTTACTTCCTGAGAACCGGCTCAAAAGAACGATTCGTTCAAGAACCTAACATCACTAGTCTACAGTATAAAGAATGAATAAACCAGTCTTATAAACTCCTGATTTCGCTTAAGCAACTTTAAATATATGCATGCACAAGAAACTATTGAAATATTTATTTACATTACTCGACAGAAAGGTTTTTGCTGGTTTTAATAACAGTCATAATAAGGATATTTCCAGTACGCGCCTCAGGCCTGCACAGTATCGTCAACTCACTCATCAGAATCTTTGGTAATCCTCTGCAAACTTCGCCACGGCTCATTCGGGTTTTGTTGAGTCCTCAGTAATCCTCAGCAAACTTCGACAGTTGGTTGAACCGGCTTATTCGGTTCTTTTTGAGTTGGACGTGCTACTTCAGCTGTGAGTCCTGTGTCATCAACCCGGAACTAAAGTTCGATTCAGTTCGATTTGTGAATCGGCTCGACCGGTTACTTCCTGTGAACCGGCTCAAAAGAACGATTCGTTCAAGAACCTAACATCACTAGTGCCTATTAAGCTCACGTACCCATTAAGCACACTTCCATTTTTGAACTCCGATTATAAAAATAAAAAATAATTGGTTACACTTTACTTGAAGGGGTGTGAATAAGACTGAAATGACAACTTCATAATCATGACATGACACCTACATAATCATGACATGACACATGTCATGAATATGAAGGTTTTTTTATGCATGTTTATGACAACTGTCATTAAGTGTCATTCGCTCAGTTATGTAAGTTTTAATGCAAAGATGACATTGTTTGAGATGTCTTTGGTATTGGCTATGGTTAGGGGTAAGGGTAGGGGTAGGGTTAGGTTAGGGTTAGGTCAAATAATGTCATATTTGCATTAAAAATGACATAACTGAGTGAATGACACTTAATGACAGTTGTCATAAACATGCATAAAACCTTCTTCATATTCATGACATGTGTCATGTCATGATTATGAAGGTGTCATGTCAGTCTTATGCACACCCCTTCAAGTAAAGTGTTACCAAATAATTTATTATCCAACTTAATGTCTTAACCAATTGATGTGTTCGTTACTACATACCTCCTGTAATTTCAAGTCAGTCAGATCATTGCACCCTGAGATATGGGTCTCCATGTGTTCACATTGTCTAGCGGCCATTTTGAAAGCTGTCTGAAATTTTCACCAAAAGAGGAGCCCTTTAAATGTGCATTTTTTTAGACTTTTAAGCCTTTATTTTGGGTAAGTTCCACTACTTACTGTAAAATTAAGAGATTAAAGGGGTCATATGACGTTGCTAAAAAGAACATTATGTTGTGTATTTGGTGTAATGCAATACGTTTATGTGGTTTAAGGTTCAAAACACATTATTTTCCACATACTGTACATTATTGTTTCTCCTCTATGCCCCTGCCTTTCTGAAACGCGTCGATTTTTATAAAGCTCATTGGTCTGAAAAGCGAGGTGTACGCTGATTGGCCAGCTATCCAGTGTGTTGTGATTGGCTGAATACCTCAAGCGTGTGACGGAAATGTTACGCCTCTTACCATGCTGTGATGCCCTGTGTCCCGGCGCGACAAGACAAAACCAATAAAACCCATTACAAGCGAGGCATTTGTTGCATCCAGTGGGGACATAATTTCTGATTATAATGACTTATACTGTCTTTTTACGCATTGCATATCGCGCCGCGTAAACATAAAAACATTTCTGCATTTGTGATCTGAGAATGACAAAGAACAAGCGCTACTCTACACTGCTCAAAACTCGCGTTTGAATCGTCAGTGGCAAATTCTTTAAAAATAAAAAACGTACTTACAGGCTGT
>NW_015628844.1:0-206 GCF_001515625.1 Sinocyclocheilus rhinocerous | reverse complement strand
GCTGTCCTTGCAAACCACTGATTTCTAGTTGTGTCCTCTTTTGGAAGGCCAAACAAAGTAGTTTTGCTTTCACAACAAAACACACAGCGTCACACACGGCGGGCTTGAGTGAGGAACGGCCAGCGGGCTTGAGAATGGCGCGGCCGGTGGGCTTGCGGCAGCCACATGTGACGACCCCGGGCTGAACTCCACTTCGTCCATGGTGA
>NW_015628843.1:0-1366 GCF_001515625.1 Sinocyclocheilus rhinocerous | reverse complement strand
ACTGTGAATGTCTTTCAAAGATTTGATGTCACTAACCTGGCAAACTTGAGCAAATCCAGTGCATCAGCCCGCGGTACCTTATGAACACAACTTCATTTCCAAGTTCACCCAAACTGCTGGAAGTTGCATAGAAGCCAGCCAAACAGACTGGAATGGGCTATTTTGTTTTAGATGGCATTTGGCAGTTATATGGCAGTCAGACTGTGGGTGGTCCGTGGGCATGTCGTCTGAAACTGAAACTACACTTTGTGAGACCCTATGTTCATGAAGTAAATATTATCTAGAAGAGTGGGAGAGCAGTCAAAAAAAACACTTGAAAATTGCTGTCTGGAAAGTTGTCATGGCACAAATCATCCTGGAATCACAAGGCTGTTGACCTAAAACCACAGAGAGAAACAGGAAGTATCTTTATTAGGCCTAAAGGGCACAGAGAGATGATATTCTGAAGGTTGACTTTTTCACACGGCCATGTTCCGCTGGAACTAGATAGTACTGCAATTTGACAGTATTTACACAAACACTAGACTGGAGAGGCATGAGCATCTGCTCACCAAACCACTCACAGTTCTTTCACTGATCACCTAATGCATATAGAGTGGTGGAATTATGATGTCACTTTGTAGGCAAAAACCCAGAAGCAAGTTGGCATTTTAGCACTTCTGGTTACGAGTACGAGTATTATTGTAGGCAAAAACCTGGAAGCGAGTTAGCATTTTAGCACTTCTGGTTCCATCGTCCCAGTTTTTTTAAAACTGTTAAGTTTCTTAAAAAAAGACGGTTGCTAACAAGTTGCTAAATGGAACTACAGGCCCTGTTGGAGACATTAAACGTCATCACGCCGAACAGTTTATCAGTTTACAGTATTTTCCAATTGTAATATAATTTATAGTACAATTAATGGTAACGCTTTAGATTACAACCCGCAAAGAACTACGTAAGTATACTGAATTTACGGTGTATGTTTCTGTAATTATAGTGTACCTATAAAGAACGTACGTGTAGGTATAAGGGAACAATGTGTTACATTTGGGTAATAAGGGGGTAACAACCAGGGTATAAGGGAACAATGTGTTACGATTGGGTAATCAGGGGGTAACAACCAGATATGCAACCTGCAAAGAACTGCGTAAGTAAACTGAAGTTACAGTGTAACTTTTTTGTAATTATAGTGTACCTATTCAGTACCTCCGAGTAGGTATAATGGAATAATATGCGAAGTTTGGGGAATAAAGGGGTAACAATCTGTAAAATTACAAATCATTTATACTGTAAGTATTTTGAAACTAAGAGGTACCTGTTCTAATATTACGTGGTATGTATAGCCTAAACAACAATCTTATGTTTGGGAATGATTTAGAAAGACGAT
>NW_015628842.1:0-2303 GCF_001515625.1 Sinocyclocheilus rhinocerous | reverse complement strand
AAAGTTTCAGTGATTTGAAAGTCTCTGTGGTTTGATAAACAGCCTACAATGTAGAGACAAACTTATCAGATAGATTCAGCCTGACAGGGCCTTATAATCCTCTGCTACCTCTAAACAGCACTGTTTGAGGTGAACTCCAACACTCGTACACACTCCCAACACTCTGAGTGTTTGTACTTGTTTCTAATATGAAAGATGAAGAAATGTGTGTAAATATGGGTGTCATCCCTAAAATGGATTTCCATGCATTTGCTTGTTTTCTGTACAGAGTATCATATATATGAACAAGTAAATACATTAATGTAAGGATGCATTTCAGTTTACTGTCTTTGTTTAACGGTTCTGTATAAATTATTAAGTGAACTACAATGAACTGCTTGAAAGTTTGTGAACTTTTTTAGAATTTTCTATATTTCTGCATAAATATGGCCCAAATCAGATGTTCACAAAAGTCATAGAAGTAGACAAAGAGAACCCAATCAAACAAATGAGACAAAAAATATATACTTTGTAAATGTATTTATTGTGAAAAATTACCCAGTATTATATATCTGTGAGTGGCAAAAGTATGTGAACTCTTGCTTTTAGTATCTGAAATAAGAAATGATCTTTTGACATAAGCTTATATTGAAGCCAGTCTGCCAAAACGACTGGGTGTGGAATGTGCCACTTTATGACGTAATAGTGTGGCTAAACCCCGCCTCCGCAGAGGAAGATCAATACCTACTTTGACATCACTGCCTGTTTAGCCCACCCACCGATCTGCGCATGTAGTATAAATAACAAAAGAGGCAAATGCAGGTCTATGCAGAAACCAAATGATAAAAATGCTCCGAAGACAATAAGACGCTGTGCAGTGCCAAGTTGTGGAAAAACAGTTTTTGCATCGCCTTCTTTCTGATCCTAACATTAGGAAAGAGCGGATGAACTTTATTTTTAATGAAGTTCCAGACCGCGTCAGTAAGAACTTGGTCCTTTGTTCACTTCAAACCGTGGATTCGTTTACAAACAAGTCACAATTCGATGCAGAATTTTCAGAAAGATTGAAACTAAAAGACGATGATGTGCTGAATATATTGGATCCGATAGTAATGTCGCAACTCACAAGTGTGAGTAACTGTTTTTATAACGTGATTACTATTGCTTTGTCTGCATTGTTTAACAGATTGTTTAATGTGTACTGAGTATTTATGCGTTTTTAACCTAAATCACAGCAGCGTCCATCTGTGAATGATGTTGGCTGTCAAACATACACAACTGTTAGCCAATCATAGCAGTGGGTGTTTACTTCTGAATCTACAATCTGCCACGTCTATTCAAACAGTGTTCTGATGAGGGGTTAAAACAGGACAGAAAATAGCTTTTAAATTATGATGTTTTTTGATGTAAAAAGTAAGTAAAAAGTCAGTAATAAAATAACAACAAATAAAAAAATGGAAAACAACAGCTTTTCAGGTTAAGTAAGTTTTTTTTTTTCTGTAGTCTGTAATTTCTGTAGTCTTCATTGTAAAAATTATATACAGATTAATGCTTACCATTAAAGTTATAAAACGTATTCAGTCAAGAGCAGAAAATGATTTTCTTTGATTAACATGACAGACAGCAGCAGGAATATTGGACTGCGGTCCCTTTAAGAGTTTATCCACGGACCCAATATATCCACGGACCCATGCGTTCTCTTTCTCAACTATTTAACGTTCCAAAACTGACTGTGTTTAACTGGATACTCGCCAAGACGGGCATTTTGACATAATTTTGTATGTATTTGAACGTTTTAGCGCAGTTAGCCACTCATTTTGGTATTTGTGGCTCACAAGCTGTTTGAGACTGAGCGTGGATTGTGCGCTCCACTAATATAGATCAGTGGTGGTGCGAGCGCGTTTAGTATAAGCACGAATCCTGCGGGAATGACTATAATACGCAATACAAGCACTATTTAACCGGAGCGAATGAGACGTGTGTGAGAGAGAGAAGGGGTCGTCGGAGAGATAAGAGTGAGAATGCGCGGCTGATGTTATTGCCTGTGCCGCTGGTAACAAAACGGATCGGCTCGAAATCGGAAAGAAGTGAGACTGACCGACCGATCACCGATCCAGGCCGATTATGAGGAAAATCGGCCGATTCCGATCCCTGGATTTATGCATTTTTAACCTAAATCACAGCAGCGTCGATCTATGACGGCTGTAGGCTGTCAAACATACACAACTGTTAGCCAATCATAGCAGTGGGCGTTTGCTTCCGAGTCTACAATCCGCCAAGCTTATTCAAACAGAGCGTTCTGATGAGGGGGGTCAAAACAGGAC
>NW_015628841.1:1200-1377 GCF_001515625.1 Sinocyclocheilus rhinocerous | reverse complement strand
TAGTTGAATGACAGTCACGTTCCACCACCTTGTGGCACAACACTGACTGACAGCCCGTCTATAACGCACGCAGGAGGAAATATCAATAGAAAGTCCCTTGTCTAGTCAGATTAGAAGATTAGATTACAACTAGGCTAACTGTTATACATATAGGCTAACGATAGCCTAACGATCTTA
>NW_015628841.1:799-947 GCF_001515625.1 Sinocyclocheilus rhinocerous | reverse complement strand
CAAAATTACCGCAAGGGAAATTCCCTCACCGCGACAGCCCTATCTCACACAAGGGTTTTAAATTACTTTATAAGTTATTTAATGAAGAAATGTGAAGGTGAGTACCTCACCTTCAGAATTATAATTATTTCACCCGTGCCGGACAGAG
>NW_015628841.1:298-728 GCF_001515625.1 Sinocyclocheilus rhinocerous | reverse complement strand
TGCCAAACCTCTCACAGCAGTGCCATAAGCTTGAGATCGTTTTTTTTAGATCTGCCTTTTTAGAGACCGCCGATCGATTATCCCAACGTGATTATCGGCCGATAGTGATCGGTAGCCGATCGATCGGAGCACCCCTATTATATATTTATCTATTTATTTTTTTACATTTCTTTGTACATTTATTTATTTATAATTACGGCAGGATTGGCATTCCATTCAAAACCAGTCATAAGGGTAAATTTTTGTAAATTTTGTGAATTTAAATAGTAAATTCCACAATCTGAAAGCTGAATAAATAAGCTTTCCATTGATGTATGGTTTGTTAGGATAAGACAATATTTGGCTGAGATACAACAATCTTTACTTAATACCCTAATGATTTTTGGCATAAAAGACAAATTGATCATTTTGACCCATACAATGTATTTTT
>NW_015628841.1:0-162 GCF_001515625.1 Sinocyclocheilus rhinocerous | reverse complement strand
CATTTCCATAAGAACTTTGAAACATGGATTTAAGACATTTTAATGATAGTTAAGGTCTTATTTTTACATAAAGGATCTGTGGATGTACCACAATAGTCATTAAAGATGAATGAAGAATAAACACCAACCTTGTTCCTCGTGTTTTATTCTCCAGGGTTCTGG
>NW_015628840.1:0-883 GCF_001515625.1 Sinocyclocheilus rhinocerous | reverse complement strand
TGTACGCCCGCCTTTAATTATGCTTTTGTTAAATAAACTACTTTTATTTGCTACTAGCAGGTTAGCTCTCGTTTATGTTGAAATTTGTAGCCAGTTGTAACAGTTACTTTTGCTATATTACTTTAATTGTTTTGGTTCAACATACTTATCTTTTGTATTGCCTTAAACTTATACCAGAAAAAAATTATTTAGTTTTATCTAGTAACTTTCAACATTTTATCACTTTGATAAGAAAATTATTTTCCTGAATAATTTTGACTTGCTTCTTTGGTAACTGATCAAGCAGACTTGCTGGAAGATTATATATCTAATGAACCCTAATGTCACGATCACCAGCTGGAGTGCCCTTGATAGTCACCAGAGGATCACCAGCTGGAGTGTCCTTGATAGTCACCAGAGGGCACTCCATCCCAGAATAGTGTTACTGCCTCACGAACTACATTTCCCAGGACTCACTGTCTAGTCTCATCATCACTGATTGCATTCAGTTGTGTCTCATTAGCTCATTACCTCTGCCTTTAAAGCCCGGGATACACTGCACGATTTTAGCAATCCTATAAGATCATTAATTTATCACACTGTGTGTCATGGATCGTTTAAACTTGGGTACGACACACTGTGCGACATGGATTGTTTAAACTTGGGTACGACAAGCATGTAGACTGTACGATGATGACACCTATTGAATCGTAGGCTGCGACACACGTTAGTGCAACGTCATCAGCATGCGCTAGTGTTAAACAAATACCGGTACATCAAGATGGATCGCGCTTTGGCAGTTGTGCTTTTCATGTGCGCTGAAACAAAGAAGAGTCGCCGGCGGAAGAGGACAATATGAACCCGCTCATGGTTTGGGAAAAGAGGACAACTTGGGATGCCAGTT
>NW_015628839.1:387-538 GCF_001515625.1 Sinocyclocheilus rhinocerous | reverse complement strand
GGTATTGAGGTAAAAGTTACCTTGCATTCGCTATATAACAGTGTGTGGTCACGAAGATGACGGAGCAAATTTAATGCGTTTCCCCCTTTTGCAGCCACTTTCTTCTTGCAAGATCAGCAGGGTGACCGTCCGTCCTCGATTAAATTGCCTT
>NW_015628839.1:0-234 GCF_001515625.1 Sinocyclocheilus rhinocerous | reverse complement strand
AACAACAACAACAACACTGCATGCTGCTTCTGCGTCAGACTGATGCTGGCTGGACAGGATTTACCGCGAGTTTTCAAAATTGCGATAATCAAACACGGTTTTGATGATAATTAAATTTTAAACGGTAATACTAACCGTCAGGGCATTTTATCGTGATTTATCATAAAACCGGTAATCGTTACATCCCTATTTTGGACTATGGGGGGCGCCATTATTTTATGTGCACAGTACATT
>NW_015628838.1:416-586 GCF_001515625.1 Sinocyclocheilus rhinocerous | reverse complement strand
CCCTCAGCCCACCATCTGTTCGGTGTGAGCACCGCGGGTCTGCCAGCCTCCATCGTCGGTGTGGCTGGAGAATCAGAGAATCTCCTAGCTCCCTCCTCTCCCCCCTGGCCCCGCCCCCGGCTGGCTCCGCCGGGCTCCCTCGTCCCTCCGGCTCCGCCTTGGTCTGTCGT
>NW_015628838.1:0-211 GCF_001515625.1 Sinocyclocheilus rhinocerous | reverse complement strand
CGGACCCGCCCCGTCGCCCTGCCTCCTCGGCTCTCCGTCTCTGCCTCGGGCTCCTCCTCCACCTGCTCCAACCACCATCGGTCGGCCCCCTGGAGTCGTCAGCCCTTCCTCCACCATGGCTGCTCCCTCCGTCGGCTCCACCATGGGTTGCCCTTCATGGCTGTATCCTGGGTCCCGCCTGGCTCCGCCTGCTCCAAGTCCCTCCTGTCTC
>NW_015628837.1:445-555 GCF_001515625.1 Sinocyclocheilus rhinocerous | reverse complement strand
TGAAAATGTCCAAATTGGGCCCAATTAGCCATTTTCTCTCCCCTTTTTCTCTTTGTAATTAGTGTTACAAGGTCTCAGGTGTGAATGGGGAACAGGTGTGTTAAAGTGAA
>NW_015628837.1:0-132 GCF_001515625.1 Sinocyclocheilus rhinocerous | reverse complement strand
AACCCGCAACCTTTGGGTTACGAGTCTGACTCTCTAACCATTAGGCCACGACTTCCCCAATTTCCCACGACTTTCAAATTTTTGCGAAAATTTAGTGTTATCGCTCTCACTCTCTCATACTGGTCACTGGAA
>NW_015628836.1:0-478 GCF_001515625.1 Sinocyclocheilus rhinocerous | reverse complement strand
AACCAGCAGACAATAAAAGTTGTTGATAAAATATAAAAAGTAAAGTTGACAATGTATTCATAAAATTTTTTACATTTAATCAATTACATTTAATCAGCAAATACAAAAACGAGCTAAGTAAAAGTGAAAACTAATGAGCTGGATCTCTCTCTCCTACTGACTTACCAGTATGGATGGATATCGGTAAGGTTTTAATATTCTTACAATCCTGCTTATTAAACATACTGAACATAATATGAAACGAATGAACATAATATGAAACCCATAAGAAAGTACATTGATATCATTTATATCATGAAGCAAAATGATATACAGGAATAAAACTTTTTGACATTGTTCTTTGGGGAGGAACTCCATCTTTGAGTTGATCTGAATCTCACTGAATCTGCTGGTTTTGAAGATGAAGATGTACTTTATTCACTGTGAAAACTTAACATACTGTTTCTTTGTCATGTCACTTGTAATGACAGATTTATCC
>NW_015628835.1:0-840 GCF_001515625.1 Sinocyclocheilus rhinocerous | reverse complement strand
TCAACAACAAGGTTCACTAGCTTCAAAAAAAAAAAAAAAAAGTATCACAAAGTGCTTTTTCAAAAAGTAACTTATTTTACATGTACCACAGTAATACCATGGTATTCTTTTTTCACGCACATGTAAATAGTGTTATATGAACATGGTAATAATTACCTTGTAAGTACCTTGGTATCACCATTTAACACTATTATCATTAACACAATATTAAGAATCTGAATGTATTTACATTTTCCATTTAGAGCAACATTCCTACTTAGTATTTTAAATGTTTTGTTTAGTAGTAGTTGCGTTAAAGTAATAGTTCAAATAAATGAATAAATAAATGTCATTATTTACTCATCCTGATATCATTCTAAGCCCATATGCTGTTATTCTTTGAACAATCTTCACAAAAAGAAAGTCAAACAGGTTTGGAAGAGCATAGTGAGTAAATGACAATAGAATCCTTAAGTCAGGTATGACATGACACTCTTCATTAAGAAATATTTCTGAAACCGATACTCAAAGTTTTTGTCAAGCAAACATGGAATAGCATATGGAAAAGCCTTTTCTTTCTGTGAGAAAAGACATTTACACCGAGAAGATCTGCTGGAGCTGTAGGTCACAGCGGGCAGTTCTCTGGAGTGGAAAGGCAAACACGCGAGTCCCAGTAGCACTGCTCATAACCTTTGCACAAGGGTCGGAGGAGCGAGAAGGGGAAAACAGTACACTCAATCTCAATGCTCTTCAGCAGCTTCCCAGAACACATTAAGACAGGCTTTGAAAAAATAAAATAAAATGAGTAAATGTGTAGTCAAATTTCAACACGAATATGCTGGCTCATCGCCATTACCTGAA
>NW_015628834.1:0-567 GCF_001515625.1 Sinocyclocheilus rhinocerous | reverse complement strand
CCAGTTTTAGCTACTTTCAATTGAAAGCAGTTGGCAACACTGGATCTGACTGCCCTCGCGTGCACGCGCATGACGTCATACGATGCCGACAGCTGCGAAAACAGACAGGCGTAAGTAATACATTGCCGAAAACAGACAGGCGTAAGTACTAAATTAAAATTTGTGTATTGGACAGTTTGATCGTGTATTTAACTGTGTATTTGTCTTTGATCATGTATTTAACTAGACTGGTATGATTTACAACTTGGACTGTTTAGCTGTGCTTTTATTGTTTGTGTTTTTACTACAAGTGCTCATTTTCTCTATTGCAATATTCCTTATCATGAAACAGAATGTGTTTGTTAGGGGAGCAGAACAATTTCAGGAGTTTTGTTAAATCTGTCTAAATTACTCTGCCCTTATGCTGATAACACTGAAAAGCTGTGAAGACCTTGTGCTTATACATCGAGCATATCAATAGAATGCCATATGAATTCAGCGGGGCTGCTAAAATCATACTTCCCTATATATAATGCTTATTACTGAATCTAAACACTTGTGCTTTTTTGCAGGTATTCTACAGGATGA
>NW_015628833.1:0-489 GCF_001515625.1 Sinocyclocheilus rhinocerous | reverse complement strand
GGCATCCTCTCCAATCATATCTGAGGTACTTCATAAGGTACCTCAGAAGGTTCTGTTGTCATGCTTGTATAATTAGACTGACCCTTGCAGTACTAAGCTAATGAATGAGAGCTGTAAGTAAACAGAGAATGTGAGCAGAAAAAGGTGAAGTATGGAGGCAGACACAAGAGGAGGGAGAGGGGAGGCTGACACAGAACGAGGAGAAGAAGATGCAGATCAATATGGGGCTTGAGACTGTTCTCATTAATTAGCCAAATGAATGTGCTGTATAATGAACAGCCCATCTGAATCATCACAGTGAGGAACACACAGACACACTGTTACATGTCCTACACTCTCATATCCAGGCACAGATGGAATCTGCTAACTTTTTAACGTTCTTTCCATTGAATTTGAGTAGGAATGTCTGCAGAGTTCTGCAGACTGATTTTAAACTTGATCAAATATGTTAAAGGCAGAGTAAGCGATTTCTGGTAGCCAATGTTGATA
>NW_015628832.1:0-776 GCF_001515625.1 Sinocyclocheilus rhinocerous | reverse complement strand
TAATCAGGAATAAAACATGCCAGCCCAGAAAAGATTATTCTGTATTATTATTTATGCTGAGGGGCCCTCTTTTGATAATCTGCTTAGGGGCCCTAAAATGCTAGGGCCGGCCCTGTGAACAGTATTCCCTAATCCAAAGTGTTACAATGAGATTTTCTTAAAGGGGACATCAGATGCCCATTTTCCACAAGTTGGTGTGATTCTTTAGGGTCCTCATGAAATGTCTGCAACATACTTTGGTTAAAATTCCTCAATGGTTGTGTAAAACAACACCCTTTTTACCTTGTCAAAAACAGCTCTGTTCACAGCGAGCCAATTCGGTGCATGTCTCTTTAAATGCTAATGAGCTCTGCTCACCCCGCCCCTCTATTCTGTGGAAGAGGAAAGGCAATTAGCAAATAATCATAAGAAATATAAAGTGTGGGACTTACTTCTTCTGGAAGTGCAGCTGGATCACGAACAGTGATCCATCCTTGAGTTTTTATTTTTTAGCAAAACCTGCCTTGAATTGTCCCTCGCTTAGAAAGCAGTCTGGAGTAAAATGATTTGTGCAAACATAAATTAATTTAGGTGTATTGAGTGGTGCATTACCATCAAAAATAAAACAAATCCACTGTGTCCTCAGTGGCTCTGATGTCGGGAGAAAATAAAGTCTCTCATGTTCACTTTTACATCCAACTACAAAGCACACATTTATATGCAAACACCATGTAAAAGTGAATTTTGCAACTGATGTCCCCTTTAACATTTTAAAGCTAAAAGTGATTTTTTAAAAA
>NW_015628831.1:35217-53637 GCF_001515625.1 Sinocyclocheilus rhinocerous | reverse complement strand
TCTTTAAAAACTGGCTGTTGTTTTCACTTCATTGCATTGTTATCATTCGTAAAAGTTGTACCCGCCAACTGGCGATTGACACTGATACATGGACTCGCCAACACTGATTTTTACTCGCATTTGGCGCTTGGCGAGTGTTAATTTTAGGCCCTGGATGTAACCCATTTACTTAGATCATGTGGTCTGGAACTCCTCCCTCACTGTGAAGGGGCTGAAGCAGTCCATCAGTCTCAAGCTGGGCTACGATAATATGTGAGCAGCGTGAATGTACATGTTTGCGAAAACAACATTTATGCATAGTTAGTGAAAAACAAAAATTTTCATTTAAAATGTGTTTTATAAGTTCAATGAACTTAAATAATGAATTATTTGAATTAGTAGCATGGTATTAAAACATGCTGTCATATATAATTATTTATTTCCATATTCTTTAAAATAGAGATAAGTCTCTCTTTAGCTTGAAATGTTTGTGTGTGCTTGTTTATATGATTTATCAGAACACAAATTTGTATAATTACATGGGTATTACACTGATATTACAATGTAAATGTGGTTTATGATGAAATTCAGTTCATAATTCAGATCACTTTAAACAATATTTAATTAAAAATGTAAACATATGCAGAATTTTTTTGTGTGATGGTATGTGTACAGTGTGTACAGTAAAAAAAAAAAAATCATTATGTCTATGGAGTGTTCCTGCAAACCAGATGTATAGTAATACTCCAAATGAATATTGACCTGTGCGAAATTTGTCCATGATCATAACAACTTTTTAAATTATAAATTATACTAAATGATGTTTCTGAAAATATATATTTTTTTAAATGCAGAAAATTTACTGTGATGGGTAGGTTTGGGGTATGATACTGTATAATGTAAATATAAATATGTAGAAACTTTAATTTTCTGTGATACAAATACAAATATAAACTATGCGATCGCCTAATTCATATATTTTCATTTAAAAGAAGATAATAATAATATTCGGACGATTGAATGTTGTGTTGGTGTACTTGTTTATCCTAAACTGCAGTGGCCAAGTGACCGAGAGAGGAGCATGAACATTTTTAACATTGCATGGGCCATTTTATTGAACGCCATGAGAAAATTACTTATAAATCATGTCAATTATTTATTTATTTTGTAAGATGTAAAGTTTTCTGCGATGGGTTAGTGTTAGGTTGTAAAATGTATAATTATCTGTAAATAAAAAACAACAACAACAGGAGTCTGTGTAATGTCCCCATTTAGATAGCTAAGCAAACGTGTGTGTGTGTGTGTGTGTGTGTGTGATGGTAGGTGTACAGTATGTGTGTGTGTGTGAGAGAGAGAGAGAGAGAGAGAGAGAGAGAGACAGAGAGAGAGAACATAACAGACAGCAACCGGACACCTCTCACGGACACAGATAGATTCGTGGCGTATGTGAAGCATGGCATCGTGTTTACATGAACATCTTAAAGGAGATAGATCAAGCAAAAGGCATCATCTCTCGGGATCCATCTGGATAAACATTGCAAAATAGATGGTAACTTTTTGTTTTTTCAAGCAGATCCGTTTTTAGCGTCATCCCCTCCCCTTTCGGAACTCTTGCAACTTGGTATGAGAAACACTTGGGGAGAGAGAGAGAGCCATACTGATTTAAAGTTTAAACATGACCAATTTGTGATCATTTTCATTTGATACCCGACTTGAATACCGTGAAGACATGTTTTCTCTGTTCCCCTGAAATATGTAAGACAATTTATATTTTTATTGATTTATTTTCAATTGAATTATTCATTATTATGCTGAGAATCTTTTTATACTGTCGTCATATATATACGAGCACACACCCATATTGTGATATGATTTCACGATCTGTTAAAATTGTCTACTTATTATTGACCTTAAAACCAATATCTTCCTCACATACAGAGAGAGAGAGAGCATAACACACAGCAACCTGATACCACGGTCACGTACACCGCAGATGAATCCGGATGTGGGGACGGTCCATAAAATCTTTAAAACAATTCTTGACAGATCATTTATGGTTTTGCCAGCGCTGGACATGTTCAAACATTTGTTCAAACAACATATTTCCTCGCCGGAGCTCAAAGGTTGACGTCGGAATTTCACGCATGCCGATTTTCGCATATGGAAATTATTATGAGGTCAGAGGTCACATATGAATATGATGTCAAAAGTTCAAAGTCATTAATCAAAAATGACGTTTGGTGTCGGGTAGGGACTACTCACGCCACTCCCAAACACAGGACCAGACAGGTAAGTTATACTATGAAATGTATTAAACAAACATATGCACAATAAAATAAATATGAAACCTTCAAAGTCTCTGTTCAATTATTGTACTCAACTACAAAACACAATTTGAACACTAGACATTGACATTGTCTCCATACACATCAAATCATAAACATAAACAATAAATCATTATACAAAATAACACTGTGAACTGATGCTCACGTGATTATAACCTGTGTGTTCATCATCACACACCCCCTTCCTCTAAACAGTCACGACCTCAGGAGTGACGCAATAAGAAGTCAGCCATAACATTAAGCACCCCTGCTCTGTACTGGATCTCGAATTTAAAAGGTTGAAGGGATAAATACCAACGTGTTATTCTTGCATTTGTGTCTCTCATTCTCTTGAGCCATTGCAAAGCTCTATGATCTGTCTCAAGCACAAAGTCTTTACCAATCAAATAATACTTCAAAGTGTCCAAGGCCCATTTGATGGCTAGAGCCTCTTTCTCAATTGTGGAATACTTAGTCTTTGAGGAAAAAGCTTTCTACTTATGTACTGTACAGGACGACAATTTTCTCCTTCACCCTGTAACAGTACCGCACCCAGTCCTAGTTCAAATGCGTCAGTTTGCACGACAAAAGGAAGATCAAAGTTCGGGCTCTGTAACACAGGGTCTTTGCACAAACAAGACTTAAGGTCCTGAAAAGCTCGTTCACATTCAGGTGTCCACTTGACTTTGGATCAGTGTTAATTTCGTCAACGAAGACGACAAAATATTCGTTAACCAACATTTTTTTCTATGACTAAGACGAGACTAGTCTAATTAAAACTAATATCTGATGACGAAATTTATGCCGCGTCTTCGTTAACTAGACGAGACGGGACTATAATGTTATTTGAGTACTACGGGACATTCAAAATACATCCTATAGGCTATTGTCCTTCAAAATGTGCGTCCCTGTCATTGGATTGCAATCGGATGAGGGGCGTTTGCATATCTAGTCTCAGTATGGCAGCCGCAGTGGATGGATAGGCTACCAAAATGCGAACTAGCGATCTGAAACAATGGCCTCAGCACCCGAAGGGGTAGGGATAAGGTGACCAGATGTCCCGTTTTTCCCGGGAGTCACAATTCGTTGTCGATTAACTTAAAGTTAGTGAAGGCGGGATAGGCGGAATCACGCTGATAGAAGTGCTCTCTCTCTCGCACGCTCCACTTCTTCAGTTCTCATATATAGCGTGCAATCATTTCTTAGTGCTCAAATACACACACAGCAGTCCAAATGTCTAACGTGTAGAGCAGTGATGTTGATCCAACCCTGATATGACTCACCTGCCTGTAGCCTACTAGTAGTCTTGAAGACAATGATTAGCTGGTTTTAGCTGGTTTGATTAGGGTTGGCGCTAACCTCTGAAGGAAAGTGGCCTGGAAGGGCCAAGTTTGCCCACCCCTGGTGTAGAGTATCTCACGTAAATACAGTCGGTTTTGGATTAAGTGAACGTGGGACACGAAAAGCAGTCAAGTTCTTAGCTGAATCAGTCAATGGCACTTGCCAATATCCTTTGCAGAGATCTAAAGTTGTCAAATACTTAGCTTTGCCCAGTCGCTCGATCAACTCGTCGACTCGGCATCGGATAAGGGTCGAAAGCTGATACTGCATTCAGTTTTGAGAAATCAACACAGAATCGGAGCGATCCGTCCTTCTTTGGGACAAGTACGACTGGACTGCACCATTCACTCTTTGAAGGCTCTATAATGTCAGACTCCAGCATCATTTGCACTTCCTCCTTCAAGGCTGGAATCAGGCGGGCTGGCACTCTACAGTGAGTCTGCCTTATCGGCTCTGTTGCAAGAAGATGAATATTATGATGCAAAAGTTTTGTTTTTCCTGGTTTGTCAGAAAAGAGACCCTCTGGTACTAGTTTCTGGAACTCTTTTTGCTGTTTAGATGACAGATGATCGATTACTGGGAAAGTTGACCTTGAATTAAAAGGAAAATATTGTTCCTCCAATTCCTCTTCGTCCTCCACTTTCCTTGCCCACAACTGCTCTGACCATGAACCTTTTCTTTTATTCCAAGGCCTCAAAAGATTAATGTGGAAAATCTGAGACTTTTTCTTACAGTCAGGTAAAGAAATCTCATAGTTAGTGTGACTTAGTTTTCTAAGCACTTCATATGGCCCTTGCCATTTAGCCAAAAGTGAACTTTCAGAAGTAGGAAGTAATAACAGTACTTTCTGACCTATAGTCAGCGTTCTTTTCCTACTTGACTGATCATACCAATGTTTCTGCTGCTGCTGTGCTTTTGTCATGTTAGCACTCACCAGATCAGTCATTGCGCTCAATTTCTCTCTCATCTTCATAACATATGACAGAATATTTGTTTGCTCACGTGCATTACCTCCTTCCCAAGCCTCTTTTAGCACATCCAATGGTCCACGAACTTGACGTCCATAGAGCATCTCGAACGGTGAGAAACCTGTTGATGACTGTGGAACTTCACAGTAGGCGAACATCAAATTCGGCAACCACTGGTCCCAATCAGTACCTGCGTCAGACACAAACTTGCGTAGCATTGACTTCAATGTCTGATTAAATCTCTCCACCATACCGTCAGTCTGAGGGTGATAAGGAGTGGTCTGTATCGGATGTATATGTAGCATTGAGCAAACTTGTTTCATTAACTTAGATGTAAAGTTAGTACCCTGGTCAGTGATTATCTCTTTAGGCAATCCTACACAAGAAAAAAGTTGAACCAGTGCATTCACAACCTGCCTTGTCTTGATGTTTCTGAGAGGAAAAACTTCTGGATAACGAGTAGCATAATCGGCAACAACCAAAATGTTCTTATTACTTGATCTACTCCTTTCCAAAGGGCCTACAATGTCCATTGCAATACGGTGAAATGGTATGTCAATAATAGATAAGCTTACAAGTGGTGCTCTATCACTCTTTTTAGCTGGTCTAACCAGCTGACATTCCGTGCATGATTTGCAAAAATCAACAACGTCAGTATAGAGCTTGGGCCAATAAAACCTACTAACGATTCTAGACGGTGTTTTCTGATTGACCCAATTTTAACACCTTTAATCTCATTGACTCAGGTACTACCAATCTCTCACCTTCCGCACTCACCAAGTACAATTTGTCTTCTTTAATCATCAGCTGATCTTTCTGAATTAATGCTGACGTTGTACTGTTAGCACTAGCTTTTTCAAACAGCGGTTTAAGAGTTTCATCTTGCCTTTGACACTGCACAATATCATGAGGAATTTGCTCAAGATCATCTGTGTTAGGTTTTGGCACGTTTTTAATTATTTCAGTACCCACCACTTTATCATGACGTTTCTCCCTCTTAGATTTTCTGTCTTTTGGAACCACATTAAAAGGTAAATCTTGTAAAAGCTGTTTACTGACCTCATCATGATTAGCCTGTGCTCTTGTTACAACCATAGCCTCCGCTACGTTTTTGTCACTCTGCAACAAATCCACCAACACAGGTACATCTCTACCTAATATCACAGGATAAGGTGCTTTGTCAATTACCCCAACAGTTAAACTGTAGGCCTGGCCTCCAATTTCAATCACAATCTCAGTTTTGGGATACTCTTGTTCATCACCATGAATACAGCAGACCCTTCCCTTGTCATTTTCCAGCATATTTAACTTTCCCAAACATTCTGGTCTCACTAATGTCTGACTTGAACCTGAATCAACCAATGCTTTAAACAACGTGTTTCCAATCTTCACATCAATTACTGTGTCAATATTCAGTTCAATCTCATTCAACTTCACTGAGGATCTTAACTCGTAACACAGGCGAGTATTAGCCACATTTTGCACAGGACAATCAGTTTTTTATGCCCAGAGTGGCCGCATGAATGACAAAATACAGGTGCATCTCAATAAATTAGAATGTCGTGGAAAAGTTCATTTCAGTAATTAAACTCAAATTGTGTTTTTTTTATTGGTCTTATGGAGTATTCTAATTTGTTGAGATAGTGAGTTGGTGGGTTTTTGTTAAATGTGAGCCAAAATCATCACAATTAAAAGAACCAAAGACTTAAACTACTTCAGTCTGTGTGCATTGGATTTATTTAATACACGAGTTTCACAATTTGAGTTGAATTACTGAAATAAATGAACTTTTCCACGACATTCTAATTTATTGAGATGCACCTGTAATTACAGACCTTCTGTTGTACTGACTACCTCCTCCTGACTGCATACAGTTACTCAACGTAGAACTAGTTTGTAACGTTCGGTTATCCACATCAAAATTTTTCAGACCACTGACCTTAGCATCCCCAGACTTACCGGTTGAGCTGTGGTTGAAGCCTCGCCATTGTCTCGGCTGATGTAACGATCACCTCGCAGCCATGAATGTCTCCGCCATTTCTGCCGCTTGCTTACATGAAGTAGGGCCGTTCTGCTTCACCCACGTTCTTGCTTCTGGATTCAGCTCTTTGAGAAACTGTTCCAGCATTATTTGATCGCCGATCTTTTGCTTGGTTCGTCGAGAAGGGACCATCCACTTTTCATACAGGTCTTTCAATCTTACATACAATTCTCGCGGAGTTTCATCATCTCATAGACTGCACGCTCTGAAACGTTGTCGGAAGGTTTCTGGGTTAATTTCAAACTTGTCAAGTATCACTTGTTTAACGCAGTCATAGTTCAGTGAATTGTCAGGCTCCATGGCCACATAAGCTGCTCTTGCCTTGCCAGTTAGCAACGGTAAGAGATGTAACACCCAATCTTGTCTTGGCCATTTGCACGCTTGAGCAATACGTTCGAAAGTCGCTAAATAATGCTCAGTGTCTTCACTTGACCACGGCAGCATTCTCGGGCTGTTAAAGGTTGTCGATACATAATGTTGTCCTTCCGATGCAGCTTCGTCTGCCCCTGCTGATGTAGTCACTTCACTTTGTGTCTGTTGTCGCCTGGAACGAACAGTTGAAGCCAAAATCACACCTGTAGCCGCTGATGCATCACTCGCCCCTGACGCTCCTTTTACCAGTCATTCCTGTCTTTCTTGATGAACTTCAGACTGTAATTGTACGAATTGATGTTGAAGCATCCGATATTTGTGCTTGTGACGCTGCACTTCCTTTTCCAGCCATTCCTCTCTTTGCTGTTGACTATGTAGAAAAGTTTGCAGCATTGTAGCAATCTGCTCTGAAGTACTCCCTGAAGCTCTGCACTTTATTGGCTTGGGAAAATCGGAATAAAAAGAAAAGCCGGCATTCAACGTTCTCCATTCATTGTTTGAAGAACTCCTGACGGTACTCCTAGTGGAACATTGACAGATCATAAAAATTGCATAGTATTTTTTTTAGTACTGTCCTGAATAAACTATTTCACATAACAGATGTTTACATACACTCCACAAGACAAAATAACTGAATTTATAAAAATTGCATATATGTACTGCCCTTCAAAATAAGTACAATTTAAAGTTTACACAGCCTGGCTCTTAATGTATCGTGTTGCCAACATGAGTAAATTCTTTTTCTTTTCTTTTTGCTTTTTTTTTGCATTTTTCCTTCCAGAAGTATTGTGGAAAATTAATGTTGTTAAAAATAATATGCAGAGGAAAAGGTTTTGGAAGGTTTGTTGGATGTCATTTTTCTCTAGAGGACCCTTTGTGTTACATACCTTATTAGTATTCCAAAGTATTCTAAAGTATTTAAAGCGTGTATTTTGTAATCTCTAGTGAAATACATTTCAATACATTGCAAAAGTAACCTTCCCAACCTACATTATTACAGGAAAAGGTCTTGTTGATTACATTACTGTGCCTCTGCATTGGAGCAGCTATATTGTGCACTGTGCTATTAAATTAAAGAAGAAATACAACAGAGCAATAAAATGAACAGTGAAAGTACCAAAAGCTTGTACAATACATTTTAACGGGCATAATTAAGTGTGAAAATAACTGAAAGAAATATATTATTTGCTAAATGAGGCCAAATAACATGATTCATATTCTTTTGGTTTCTGTACCCAATATTTTTAAAAACTTACAAATGCAATGAGACTAGAGGTAAGTACCAAAAGTACCAAAAATAATAGTATCGTATCTGACTCGTTCTGGAAAAAGTGCTATCGCTGCATCCCTAGTACAGACAACAATGTTGTGGCTTTAAAAAATTATGTTTGTGAGTTTTCTGACTGACCGTCAGAATGCGTTATATGGATCTTTAACTGTCAGAGCGAATGTGTATGTGAGTTACAGTGCTTTTGTGTCTGTCCTGCTCACACACTCATGATGGCACTGACCTTGCTGTGTTCTCTCTGGTAGAGTGGGTGTTTGTGGGCGCCGTGGTCATGGGCAGTTTCCTCGTCATTCTGCCGGTGGGTGTTTGCTGGTGTCAGTGTTGCCCTCATTCATGCTGCTGTTATGTGAGATACCTGGTGCTGCCCTCAACACCGTGAGTCCTGCAAACACATGCAATCATTCCACAGACTAGAGGTAAGTACCAAAAGAACCAAAAATAATAGTATCGTATCTGACTCGTTCTGGAAAAAGTGCTATCGCTGCATCCCTAGTACAGACAACAATGTTGTGGCTTTAAAAAATTATGTTTGTGAGTTTTCTGACTGACCGTCAGAATGCGTTATATGGATCTTTAACTGTCAGAGCGAATGTGTATGTGAGTTACAGTGCTTTTGTGTCTGTCCTGCTCACACACTCACTGAGGTGTGATGGTCATGATGGCACTGACCTTGCTGTGTTCTCTCTGGTAGAGTGGGTGTTTGTGGGCGCCGTGGTCATGGGCAGTTTCCTCGTCATTCTGCCGGTGGGTGTTTGCTGGTGTCAGTGTTGCCCTCATTCATGCTGCTGTTATGTGAGATACCTGGTGCTGCCCTCAACACCGTGAGTCCTGCAAACACATGCAATCATTCCACCAACATGCACCGCTGACATGACTATTCTGACTGTATCTCTCTTAAATAGTATATGAAGCAGGAAAGGTGATCAAGACAACACCTCCCACACCAGTGCCCATGTTCCCTCCATACTACATACCTGGGATGCCCACCATGGTGCCCTATTGCTCCGCCTTCCCTCATTGACCCGAACCTGTCCATTGCACCATCACTGGAAAACAATGGCTCAGGTGAGTGTACTGTAGTGAAACTGGAGTAAACCTGTTTACTGGTGATTACTGAGCTGCCGACCTGTTGCAACAGTGTTAGATGCTCGAAAACCACAACATGATTTACTGGCACCCCAGTATTTCAGAGTAATTTGTAAGAACTTAAAATGAGTTAAAACATTTAAAGTGAATGTGAAACATCTACAGACAGACTCATGCATGTTGTTTAGATAGTTTATATTGTGATTACAAAAATAGAGATTGCACTTGGGCACAAATGTGCCACAGTGTGTCATATTAAATATATACAGGCCAAGTGTTCATCCATTTAAGTATAGCATTCCTGCTCCTTTGTGTAAATCTACAGAGTTCTTAGAGCTCACATTGAATCATGAACTCAAGCCCTCTATTATGGACTGCAAACCAAATATGTTCACTTTCACCTCTGTTCAAGGATTATATTAACATGTGAACCCCTGAAATAATATTATGATTTAACATCCAATATTAGTCAACATATTCTTTCACAAAGATCAGGCTTCTTCAAGAACCCCAGTTATTTGACTGTGTCTAATGTCTCAATGATCACTGATGTGTATTAGTCAAAAAAATACAGTATACGTATGTCACTTAATGACTGTGTATTGTAAGCAGTGTTGTTGTGCAGTGTCCTCACTTCAGAGTTTGCTTACTGATTCATAGTATTTATTTTCATGATAGCAGCCTCAAACAATATTTATGATATGAGATCCATTGGAGGCATTCACACTGAAATGCTCCATCCTGTGTGGATTTTAATGTGAAAAAAATCTGAGTACAGGACTATTTTAAAATGGCCTGAATGTCCAAAAACAATATTCTTACAACACACACACACATGGTGTATCTCCATGTGTGTGTTTCCATCTGCAGCCTGTGTCAGATGAGAGTTCTCTGAAATTGCTGCAGTACGTGGAGAAGCAGCTCGCTCAGTTCAACCCGTCACAGACTCTTAGCGGCAGCCAAAACTGTAAGACTCAGACGCCATTCCAGAAGCTTGACCACTGCATGATCCTCTCAACATTCCCACTGCACATGACCAACTGCACAATCAACTGCAGATGACCCACTCAACATTCCTACTGCACTTGACTACTTCACAATCTACTGCACACGACCCACTGCAGATATCCCACTGCACTTCACCAGTGCACAATCCCACTGCACATGACCCCTGCACAATTCACTGCACACAACCACTGCATGATTCACTGCACAATCCACTCCTTCTGTCTCAGCTTCTCTATTTTCCTGTGTAAGAGCTGCGTACTTGACTCCTCTTTTTCACATTCCTCTGTGGTCTATTAGGCACTTTATACTTCACTTTCTTCATATTTTTCGGGATTTTCATGTAGTGCTATAAATTCTTCTAAATTCATGATGACAAGACATGAAAGAACGAGAGCAGAGCAATTAAGGTTAAACATTCTAATGCATAGGTCTTCAACCCTGCTCCTGGGGGACACACTGTCCTGAAGAGTTTATCTAAATAAATCACACCTGAACCAGTTAATCTAGGTCTTACTGATCACTTGAAATACCACAGGCCCAAAAAGCAGGGTTGAAGACCTAGGTTCTAATGTCAAAAAACTGTGATGGTAAGAATTTGCAAAAAGAGTTTGTCCAAACTCTCCAAGTAAGCCATCAGAGATGTTTGTCCTGATTTCTGTTCATTTGCAGCCTGCAGTATGTCCGAGCTGAGTTCCTTACATGATGCAGAAACCGTCAAACCTATCGACAAGTCCAGAAAAAGGCTTTGCCTACCATTCCTGATCTTGATGACCTCCGGACCACAGATTTATCTCCCATTTGTAGCGAATCAGTTACAACTAGTTATAATTAATTATAAATATTTAGATCCACTGTAAGTATTTACTTGACCTCTCAGGGTCAACTGTCTGTCAATTCTAAGAACGTTAATTTCCTGGTTAAGGGAAATAACTTTCTTACTGTACAATACTACACAGAGCCTGTAGCATAAATCTGCATGATTAGGGACTCCAGTTATGAGCAAACAATGAACAACATCAAGTGTGATACAAGTAAGACTTTATTAACTACATAAACACTTAAACTAGTCTAACATACACATACACACACACACACACACACGCATACAGTTGGTATAGGAACAGGATTAAAGCTTAGGCAGTAAAAAGAAGAGAAATAAAGCATGAAGCTATGGGACCATTGGATATTCAGCAAATCTACAACCTGAAGGAAACATCGTTTGCAGGATGAGGATGCCCTTTTCCATGGCTTCTCCCAGTGGTGCTGTGGGACTTGGGTCTGTTGCCATGGTAACGGCTCGGTCCTCTTCTGGCTAGGGGCTTTCTGAAGCTATTTGGTAGCTTAGCCTAAGATTAAACTATGCTAAGTCGTGTTAGCTTAGCTGCATCAGGTGGTTTGTTTACAACATGGCGTCGCGTGTGCTATCTGAAGTTAGCGCTTCCTGTGACAAGTCATTGTCATGGCAACCAATGCATGCCAGTGCAATTCAAACAGTTTAGTGTCTGCCTACTTCAAACAAGTTGCCCACATTTTTAAAACGTTACTATTTGTTAATCTAATGAATAACTGATTTGTTAAATCTAATGAAAAACGGTGAGTCTGATTGGTCCATACGCTACACATTCATGAGGCAGGATACACACGACAACCCCAGCATAAAAATCATGTAGCAGATGAAAACCCCAGGTAACAGAAGGCTGAGATGTAGTAAAGCACTTGTATTACTAAACAATGAGCAGTTTAATAGTATTGATAATTTCCGTTTCAGGTGGAACCCTCGCTCAGAGCACTTGCAGAGGAAGGCTTTCCTGGAACGTGGACGGACAGGATCTTTGGATGAGCTTGAGGAGTTTGCAATGGCATATATGCAACAAGGACTTCACAGTTATTTTGGAAACAGGGATGTATATAGAGCACACGAATGGGAAAAGGAGCGCAAGAGGGAGATAGACCGGGAGCTGGAACGGGATCGTTACCCATTTTATTGTTCAAAACGTTACTCTCCGAAGGCCAGTCCAGTGAGATGTCCACCCAGCCCTACGCCCTTACCTGGAAAAAGGCGGGGCCCGTGGGGCAATGGTCAACCCCAAAGGGATACACAAAAGCGGGATCAGAGTAGAAGAGATTTCAATGGTACAGGAAGCAGGCAGGACTACAGTGATGCCCTTCTCAACAGTTTATTAGAACGTAAAGCTAAAGCAGTCAAAAGCAGTTCTTCAAAAGTAGGACATAATGAAGAGGACTCAGACACACCTTCCAAAAAGAGTAGTGAAGGTTTCCACAGCAGGTCTCCATGCAACCAGTCACCTCGTGACCGGATGGCAGAGGATAATGAATCATTACCGTCCTACACAGAGAAGGAACAGGAGCGTTCCAGTGGAGCAGAGTCTGGACAACAACCTTTCAGCTACACATGCTCTGGTCATGGCTCTACGGCAAGTGGGCAGGAGGAGCAGAATTGCCCTCGTAAAGTGGTGAGTTATCTGTAGGACTCTTTGTGACTTTGCTGTTCCATTGAAAGGGGGAAATAAAACCTTCACAGCACTGTCAACCTGAGTTTATCTTGCATGTGTTGGATTACAAATTTATAAAATGTTATATCTAGGTTCCAATGTAATAGTATATAAAAGGGAATTGAAAGTGTTCCTCCCAACTCTTCTGTTGTCCAAGTACAAACTGTTGCCAAAGCGCTAGGACCTAAAGATATAGAGAGACTATCCCAAAGCTTACCCTCAGCACGCACACATTTTTCTGAATTTAGAAGAGCATTGATCAGCAAAATATGTCTCTACGACATGTCCTTAGCAGAAGTCACACAGCTGATGTCACAAATTCTAACTGAATCTGAATTCAACAGTTTTGAGTCTGCTGTTACTTCTGAACTACAACATGCCAGTAAAGGCGATTTGAGAGCAGGTGTTTTGATAATTCTAAAGAATATCATGGGACCCAAAATAGACTGGTCCAGAATCACTAACTGTGTGCAAAGGAAAGAAGAAACTGTGAGTGAATACACTGAAATGTTTTGTCAGTCAGCTGTAACTTACAGTGGAATAATTGATGATCCTGAAAGTGTGCTAGATGACAAGGGACCCCTAGTCCGCATCTGGTCAGATGGCCTTGTAGCCGAGTATAGAAAAGCCTTGCCATTCCTAGATCTAACTTGGTCTAACAGAACTCTCAGAAGTAACCTAGACAGGTTAGCTACATGGGAAAGAGATGCTGATGTTAAGGCAAAGGTGAGAGTAGCAGCAGCTACGTTTAGCACAATGAATCAAGACAATAGATGGCCTAAAAGAGAAGGCAAATGCAACTACTGTGGAAAATTAGGACATTGGGAGAAAGAGTGTAGGAAGAAGTTGCAAGATAGTAGAAGAAATACTATGCATAATTCTGCTCCTTCTCAGCCTGCCTACAACCCTGAAGTAGTTCCGCCAGTGTCCACTGAAACTTTAGGACAGCTCGCTCAGCTAAAAACCAAGTCACGTTTCTGGGTCACACAATCGGTGCAGGAAATAGATCCATTACACAGGATCGAGCTGATTCAGTCCAAGCCATACCTCCGCCTACTAACATTAAAACACTCCGATCATTTTTAGGAACAGCAGGTTAATGTAGACCTTGGATTGAAGACTATGCCTCGATTGCTCAGCCGCTCTATGACTTGTTGAAAGGCCAGGTTAAAGATTCTGATACGGTTTGTATGGAAGAAATTAATCTAGAAGCTTTCAATGATTTGAAGAGAGCACTATGTCAAGCACCAGCATTAGGAATTGCACAATCTGATAGGCCCTTTGTGCTTTATGTCCATGAACACTTAGGCTTTATGACTGCATGTCTAATGCAAGATCATGGGGGCAGTTTACGCCCAATTCATTACTATTCTGGTAAACTTGACATAGTCGCTCAAGGAATGGGCCCGTGTCTTAGAGCAGTGCAGGCAGTTCATCTAGCTCTTCAGGCTTCATCAGGAATGGTGTTAGGACAGACTGTAAATGTAAGATGCCCTCATGCAGTGTCCGCACTAATGAATCAAGCAAAAGTCACTTCTGTCACCTCCTCTCGTTGGGGAAATTGGTTAACAACCCTCACAGCCCCGAACATTGTTTTACAGCGTGCGCCAGTCACAAACCCATCCTCATGTATGATGTCTGCAATGACTGAAGTTATGTTAGAGGATGAAGGAGAAATGACTCATGATTGTGTTACGCTTACATACGCACCTACGAGTGAAGTAACAGCCTGAAAAAAAAAACTCACCTGCCTATAGCCTTAGTAATCCTGAAGACATTGATTAGCTTGTTCAGGTGTGTTTGATTAGGGTTGAAGCTGAACTCTGCAGGACTGCGGCTCTCTAGGACCGAACTTGCCTACCCCTGCACTATTCCATCCTTACCTCACTGTTCTTCAGGTGTCGCAGGAATTAAGAAATGGGGAAAGAAGGAACAACAATAGCAGACTCAGATTGAACAAAGGATACAACCCTAGTGTTTGCAGTCTTTTACAACAAATACTGCTCTTTCGTCTTTTGTTTTCTTTCTTACTCTGTGCAGATACCACTTGATGGCTGTCCCGAGACCCATACGCACCGACCTCCTTTCATGGTTCGGAAACCTGTTAGGTAAACCCTGGCTGTGGATCAAGGAAATAGCAATTCTGCTGTTGTTTTTCCTACTGGTGTACTATCTATGCATCCACAGTATCAAGTGTTTCATTCAACAAATGACCCACGCCCATCACGAGGAAATGATAGTTCCAACCAGAAAAGAATATTACCTGTAAGAACTTCACGGACCCTAGCTACATGTTTGTTTCTGTGTCAGCATGCCGTTCGTCACTACAGACAATCAACACAGAGCAAGTGCAATGTGCCTGTAACGATCACAGGTTACAAGAATGAACTTTTAAGTGTCTAAACTCTCAAAGGGGGAACTGTTGGATTACAAATTTATAAAATTGTATATCTAGGTTCCAATGTAATAGTATATAAACTGAAAAAGTTATGTACATTGTGTTTTACATTTTGAGGTAAAGATGATAACATTCTAAGAAGATCAAGTCAGGCAGCCCAGGTGTCTGAGACATTAACCTTTTGTCTTTATGCACTTCCTGACCATTGGGCAGGGTCCCAAGTTAAACGTGAATGCTAAGCTCAAGGCACAGCTGTGCTTTTGTCTCTTTGATAATGTGAAGGTATGGGCGATACTGTCAGGCTGATTGGATTAGCACCTATGCATTTGAATGACACTGTTATGCTGATGAGATCAGGGCTGGAGAAATTCCGGTAACGGGCTGATTCCTGTACTGCATTTGCATGCTTTGTTTAGATTGTCGCCACCTCTACTGAATGAATCCCGCCCCCTTAAAATGTATATAAACTCTACTGTGCTGAGCTATAGTCAGACTTGGATGACTGCAGCGACGCACAGCGAGTCCTCAATAAAGAGTGACTTCTGTATGAAAGATATCCCAACGTCTCCTGGTCTCTGCTTCGACGAGGAAAAAGTTTCCTACACATGCAAATGGATGCATTAGTGCAGTGAAAGAAAAGCACTAAGCTATCGGAGAGAGCAGCAGGTCGGAGAAGAGAAAAAAGGCGGCGGACGAGCGCAGACAAGCAACAAATATAAGTTTAACTAAAAATAACAAAATGTGTTTTTATTCAATCATATAGTCTATAAAATGAATGAATATGCGAAATATTTGACTTAAATAGCCTAATTAACAGATTAACAAAATGAAAGGAAAAGACTGAGACATATGCTGCTGAGTTTGGTTCATAGGCTATTTGTGTGGCGCGGCGCTCTACGAAAGTCCAGGGAAAGGAAACCGAGATGACAGAAATAAAGTAAACACATTGCAGTTTCGAATGATCTGTATGACCAAAAATGACGGAGTATTTTTTTGTTGTTTGTTTCAGCTGTTCAATCGAGCCGGCGCCTCACGTACACACATAGCCTACAGCATTGCAAACGTTAAAACCTGTTCATTATCAGAATAAAATAGTCAACCAAACATATAGATACACTGGTTAATTTAAATAGTGCGTAGCCTACTGCGTAGTACAATCCGTGTCGATCAGCCTGAGCTCGGGGCAAACACACATTTGCTCATGTGACGAGGATGTTTATTAAGTGCATTAATTAAGCTTGGTTTACATAATAAATAATAGTTTAGCATTCAAATACATCGCAAATATGGACACATTTAATTGGGTTAATGCCGAATGAGAGAGGTAGGCTGCGCGAGAACGCCGTTTGCTTTCAGTTTCGCATTGAATTAGCCTAATTCATTTTGGCTTGTTTAGCCACTTATATTTTTCATTCTTGTTTTCTTCTGAAACCGTTCAAAATAGCCTATAGGCTAGGTATTGTGTTTATTGTTTGTATATTATAACATTTCGCTTTATTTACCGGTGTTATTTATGAATGTAATAATGTGGTTTGTGCTTATCTGTGTTTAACCTAAATTAGGATACAACGTAACATTAATGTACCACTTATATAGACCTACCACATTACCCTCCACTGGATGTAGAACGAGCAGCAATAAACTACATTTTGGCATTTTAGTAATACTTATGGGGATATTTTGGTGAAAGTAACTCAAAAGTAGTGTAACGCATTACAATTCAGAGACAGTAATATTGTACTGTAACTAATTACTTTCAAAAGACAGTAACTAGTAATATATAATGTATTACATTTTGGAAGTAACTTGCCCAACACTGAAAGTATATAACGCACAGTAATTTTATAATATTACAACCTACACTGCCATTCAAAAGTTTAGGGTCAGTAAGATTTTTAATCTCACCAATGTTGCATTTATTTGATCAAAAGTACAGTAAAAACAGTAATATTGTGAAATATTTTATGATATATGTTTTCCATTTTAATATATTTAAACATTTAATTTAACCACTACTCCAGCCTTATACTTAAGAAAACATTCTAAAATGCTGATTTGATGATCAAGACAAATGTATTATTATCATCAATGTTGAAAACAGCTGTGCTGCTTAATATTTTTGTGGAAATCTTTTTCATTTTCAGGATTTCTGAGGAACAGAAAGTTCAAAAGAACTGCATTTACTTGAAACCGAACTCTTTTGCAACATTATAAATGTCTTCACTGTCTATTTTTTGTCCATTTAATGCATATTTCAGGAGAAATATATGAGACAAAGCTGATACACAAATAAGAATAATAAAAAAAGATAAAAATGATAAATGAAACATAACAAAAAGCTCCAGGTCTCCTAAGTTATAAAAGGCTCAACTCTGAGCAATACAATTTTCCTCTGGGAAAGTGTTGCCATGTAACACCCTAAATACACAAGCTTTTCTTAATTACATTTTATCTCCAAGCACATTATAAATAATTTGCGATCTTTATTTACAAGTGTTTAAAGAATTAATGAAACTTTGTGTTTGATACCTTGACCCTTCCAAAAGAAATGGCATGATGCTATTTTGTAGATTGTCACCTCTTCTTTCCACTTTCCTTTTACTACTCTTCTTTCCTCCCTGAAATGCATTTCTTCTCCTGAGAATACGAGGCCACCCAGATCACAAGCTTTTATCTCTTTAATGCCACATGTAACAATCCAGTCGTGGTGGCTTGCTTCTTATTTGTCAGTTCACGGACGAGAGAAATATTTGACAGGAGGGTTTGGAGAAGACATGCTGGCTGCCTCTGTCTCGAGTGACTTTATAGCTGCGAGCGTGTTGTGCGCCGTGTTTAATGTGTAAATGGAAACAGATATCACCAGTTTGACAGCACTCTCTTGCTTTAAAAGGAGGGGAAAAAATAACATTTCAGCTGTCATCTCTCAATTAAGGCCCTCTCTGCCAAAATTTAAACAAGAGCCCTGGCATCCCGGTCTGCGAGTTTAAACTAGAATGCTTTTGTTTTGTTTGATTGCTCTTGTGTAAACTTTAATTTGGAAGAGATCTAAGATGACATGACACAACAGGGAGAAAAAGAAAGGGAGAGAGAGAGAGAAGATGA
>NW_015628831.1:17760-33474 GCF_001515625.1 Sinocyclocheilus rhinocerous | reverse complement strand
ATATATACCTAGCACATTATGAACTACTGGATGTTTAATGAGCAGCAATAAACTACATTTTAGCATTTTAGAATGCCTAGTCATAAGTCTGTGGATATTTTGGTGAAAGTAACTCAAAAGTAGTGTAACGCATTACAATTCAGAGACAGTAATATTGTACTGTAACTAATTACTTTCAAAAGACAGTAACTAGTAATATATAATGTATTACATTTTGGAAGTAACTTGCCCAACACTGCCAGTGGAGCACTAGCGCTGTGGAAGGCAGGTTTGTGAGGTCTGAATATGAGTATTAAAATATAACTTACCCTATGGCTCATAGCTTTGACATTAAGCTTGGAAAAAAATATAGAGTATTCATTCATGAGGCTCACTGGGCAAGAGACTTTTCCCAACAGTTTAATGGATTTGTATTTGATGAAGACATTTGCCACACAGTGGAATGATGACGTTTACACTGAGCGTTATTGGAGTAATATATGAGGATAGCATAACTACTAGCATGGTTGCCCTATCAACACCCGTTTTACTTACATACGGGACACAGTATTTTCATCTATATGCATATAATCTTAAAGTGCTCCGTATGAATGGATTTTTTAATTTGCTAAATTGTTACATTCTGGCAACCTATATCAGTAAACACATTCATAAAAAAACAAGACGCTTGCTAACTGATGTGCTAGCTAACTGTGCTTTTGCACATATTTGCACATAACATTAATATTATTGCAGATCTTGTTTATACACTCATGCTTTTTTTAGTATTGTAAGATACAGACAATTTATTTTCAAAGTAACATGATAATATTGTGTGTTTTTGGGGATGACATTGGTTTCCATATGCAAAGCTGAGCAAAGACTTAAAGATAAAAAGAACAAGATTACAGGGAGTCAATTGGTTTCAGTGGTTTGTTATTAACTGTCAACCAAACTCATCATGTTAGATTAACAAGAAAGGATTTTCATTGAATTACTGTTGGTTGTGAGTTCATTGAAGCACACATCTGGATCCTGTAGTTGAGGATTTCTGACTAAAGAACAGTACAATGTGCAGCTGACTCCAGTGAAACACTTCAGTATTAGTACTGAAAACCAGCCTCACGTATAATCATTTATTTTGTAAAGGCTATCTGTGGTACCTTAAGTTAGTGTCAATAGTTACAGTGTGACGTGTCTGCACTGGAGACACGTGGACACTGCACACGCCAGCGGTGACATCACGGGACGATGAGCTCATCAGATACTGCTCCGAGTCAAATGTCAGTCTCTTGTGTTGGTTCTGTTGGCGATCAGGCATTAGATGACATTTGTGTTGCTCTCAGACTGACATCACTGTGTCAGACGTCAGTCTTCAGCCACTGCACAAAACAAATCCCAGCCGGGTCCGTCACTTTTTTGGGTCCCCTTGAAACATTTCCGTTGTGGTCCGTGCTATTTGCAGCGCGTTTCTTCATTTGCATGTGTTGTGAGGATTTGCAGCGCGTTTCTTCATTTGCATGTGTTGTGAGGATTTGCATCACGTTTCTTCATTTGCATGTGCTGTGAGGATTTGCAGCGCATGTGTTGTCAAACTGATGAAGATGTTTTCTTAATTTGCTGGTGTTTTTTCAATTTGCATGTGTTTTCTTAAATTGCAGTGCCTTGAGCTCTCTCGGCCACCGTATCTTTTATCTTGAAATGGTTATATTTATATAAGTTAGCTGTATCAAGCTAAGTGATTTTATCCAAATGCTTGAGAAAATGGTCAATATAATTACAATTTTGCCATGAGGACTGAAAATCGTTCATGCAACTGTTTAATTTTTTTTTTTTCATGTTTGCTGTCTTATGAAATATGTATATTAGCTGTATGCAGATTTAACAATGTTAACTACATCAAATGAATTTCAATAAAAACTTGACAAACTCTAATCCTAGCAGTCATGTTATACAGTGTTTTGTTCTTTTTCTGTAGCATCACATTGTTATATTGCTACAGCATTATCTACTCTTGTTGTGTCTGTGTCATGTAAATCAGTGTTTTTAAGTGCGAGTCATGAGGCTCTTTGTTCATTGTTTTAGACAATAGTGATGCACTGAAGCACATCAGTTTTGAGATGGAAACCTTGCACGCGCACACACACACGTTTGTTTCACTATGTTAGTGAGCTTATCTCATAGACTTCCATTGTTTTGTCCATTGTCAGGTTAATGATATTTTCTATGGCCTAACTCATCCCTAAAACACAACCATCACAGAAACATGCAAAACACTTTAAGGTGAGCGTGATTTCACCAAGTACAACATGTTCCTGGATCAACATCGTGAGCATGATTTCACAAAGTACAACATGTACAACATCATTCCAATCAACCGCGATGTTTCGTTAGATAGGCTGGAGAAACCGAGTCTGACCACCAGATGTCGCTAATGCGCATTGTGTTAAAAAGCTTCGAGTAATGAACCGTTTTTCGGCACAATTTGATGAAAGCCTCAAACGGTTCAGAAAGCCTCGGTTTCCCATCACTAATCTCCAATATTCCCTGTGTCTGGCTGTGAGGCTACGTCAGTGGTTCCTGTGGTCATGTGATGGTTTTCTGCAGGAATGTGTGTGAGGAATGTGGCTGAATGACTCGCTCACGCCTCAGAGCGAAGCTTTATGTCACACTCAGCTTACATCTCATATTAAAGTGTCTTCTCATCAGAGGGACACATCTGAACTCTAATCACAGCAGTCTTGATCTGTGAAGTGTGTGATCCAGTGTACCAGATGCATCTGCAGACAGGAGGGAAAAGCATTGGATGTCTAGCACATCCTGACCATACATGAGTTCAACTTTGACCTTTGCAGGCTGGCTGCAGTGAATCATACTGTTGTGTCTAGCTGCAGATTGTTCAGCCAGCAAAGCATTAAAATCCATCTTTACAAAACATTTCCAATGGGAAAAAAAATTAGACACAACTTTAGACATTTTCTTTTCTCAAGATTTTCTTTGGTGTTTTAGTTATATCACGCCTGTTCTGATGGTCCATGAGATTACTGATGCACTGTATGTTATTTTGCTCCTCATATTTAAAGTTTGTGTGTAAGTCTGTCGATTGCCACAATTTAAAAAGCCGAAAACAGACACTGCACATCCACAACACTGCTGATGAGCAGTGGTGTAAAGTATTTGAGTAAATGTAATTAGTTACTGTACTTGAGTATCTTTTTGGCTACTTTGTAGTTTTACTGAGTATCAAAGTAGCAACTTTTACTCTCTACTTCACTACATTTTTGAACAGGTATATGTACTCTACTCCACTACATTTGTAATGAGTGTTGCAATTACTTATTACATTTTGCATGGCATCTAACTTTTTCAGCAGCAGTTTATTTCTTCTACAAAAGCTGCAATATTGCCATGTACAGGGTGTTAAAGGTACAGTACATCTTGTGCGTTTTGCACTTAGTCACTGAAACTTGTCAACAAGGCTTCTTGAGTGCGAGTGCATTAACGGGAATGTGAGTGCATTAACGGGAAGTTGTGAATCACTGGTGTTTTATATACGAGATAAGGACATTACTACAGCCAGCGATGAGGCTGAAACCAGCACGTCTAGTGCAAGAAGGCTTTGACTTTTTAATTTTACTTAACATTATTTTATTTATGTCATATTGAAGAGACCTTTTTGGTTTACATATGCCCTTTTTGAGCACTTGTGCTTCACAGACTTGAGTGTCTGTAGACGTTTAAGAGGCAGTTATGTTGACATTGATTTCTTGGAATTTTGAGGTGTTCCGTTTTATTTTGATTATAAAAAATAAACGTGATTTCTGTCCTCACAAATCAAATGTTTCTTGTTTTTCACTGGCATTTCTCGTAGATGTTTAGGGCTAATGCATCTTTGGGCCTATACATTTAGTATGAGTAAAATACTTAAGTACTGTTAAAATCATATACTCTTAAGACTTTTACTCAAGTCGTTTTGTAATTGGTAACTTGTAAGTGAGTCATGTTTTCCTTTGATTGTGCGCGAGAACAGCGCGTGAGTAACGAATTGAGCTCTCTTTCGTTTCTTCTTCTTGTGGTTTAAAATTGCTTGTACGTGTAAATTGCAGAAAATTAATCTGCAAATCACGTGCGTGCCGAACGGTAGGGTCTCATCCGTAGTTCCGTACGTATTATGGATCAACTGCGATCCATTTAACTCCTAATGCCCCGTTCAGACTACACGATTTTAGCCCGATTTTGCCACGATCTGCTTGACGTAGGGTGTACACGGTTCAATCGTTTCATCTCGTGTAGTGTGTCATAGTGCACGACACCTCTGCGATGCTTCACGATGTCAATACAGAAAGACTAGCATGTTTAATTTTTTTTCTGTCGTACGCGACAAGTTCCATCACAGCTATGACACTGGCCAATAGGAGCACAGAAGCGCCTTCACTGTAAAAAATTATTTAGCAGTTTATTTGTTTCAATGAATTTTTTTATGTTGACACAACTTGCAGTTACTGAATTTGGTCATTCAACTTAAAATTTAAAATTTTCACTGTCTCAGCTAGTTTTTAAGTTGACTGAACTGGAGTATTTGTCCTCTCAACTTAAAAAAAGTTGTTGAATCAATTCAATAACATCACGTTCTCAATATCACTTATCGCGAGATCTCGAGAAGGCCGTTGCAGACAGAAGATGGTCGTCAGCCATCTTGGTGAGCTTCTTCACAAAGTTTGGAAATTTTCTCAAAATACAACTTTGGTAAGTAAAATATTTGTATTTATTGGCTTAACATGTGTAAAATTATGTATGTTGTCTAAGAAGAGTAAGTTTGGTTTAAAGAGTCATATTTTCTAGTTATATGTATGCAAGTGTTCGTTTCGAGGCACTCTGAAGCCTCAAAATACAGCGGTTCCACAGTATTTTCCATATAAATATTAAAACAAATATTCTCCCATGCGGTACTGAGCTGAACTTATATGGAGAACGATAAAAATACAGTTTGGTATGTATTATTTGAGCCCAGTGTTGCGGATAGAGACCGTTCAAAAAGAGCACGAGACGGAACGCAACGGATCACTGTATGGATTTAGAACGGCGGGAATTTAAAAAAAATTAACTTCTTTAACACTAGAACCGCCCCGGGGTAAATTTTACCCGTGGCTGTTTTTAAAACGTACATAAAAGATTTTTAATAAAACACATGGCGGCGGCGGCAACAACAATACTACAGCGAGAATAAAAGTTATGCCTTCTCTCTTTGCGTGAACATTTGGGAAGCGTTATGCAAATCTTCCGAGATCGTGACGTAGGTATGTGGGGGTGTGTTAGAACGAGCCGTTTTAGGTAGGCGTGGTTGACTTAACTTTTATAAAGAATATCTCTTTGGATTTGAGACTTTAGTCTTTGCTACTTTACAGATCTTCTTTATACACCAAGAGCTTGTAACACTCCAAAGAGAAAGGAAAAATTGAAATCGCATCATATGACCCCTTTAAAAACTGTTTAGATAAAACCAGATCAAAAAACGGGCCATTTATACCTATACGTGCCAGCGCGGGTCAAATTTACCCGCTATATAATGCCTGTATGTTCGCGCTGTCATTTTCGTGCCGCTTATGTTTTATCATAGTACATTGCTAGGCAACGCCTTTCACTCACTTAATTAGCTCAGTGCAGGCTTGTTTAGCTTAATATTGACCGTTATGAAAAGTGACTAGTGTAGCCTGCATAAAAAAGCCTTGAACATAAAACAACAAGACAAAAATATAGTTGATGACTAGACATAATAATTTCATGACTCTAGACACCTCTTTGTAAAGACAGTAGCATAATACAGTGAAATAATATGTTCTTTAGCCATCATGTGCGTGGGTAAAATTTACCCGCTGGCGCTTTTAGGTATACAGCGACCCCTAGCGGTTCTAGTGTTAAACCTGACAGCGTTTTATAATCCGTAAAGACATCCGTCAGAATATATATAGATGAAAAAATAGGGAAAAAACAAGATTACTACTCGAACTGTCTCTTTTCTGCATATTATAAGGGAAACGAATGAGCACCTCCCTCAGAGTTCTTTTGGAGCGCGTAACTTACATTAAATTTGATATTGCTGACATAAGCTTGGTTCAGATGAAGTTCTTAAGGTAACGTTACAAACTCTTCTTTCAGTTTTCTGAAGTAGTCATTCAAGTGCCTCACCAGAACCCATTGTAATGCTGCGTGAATATACGGTCATAAGTATATTGCATGCGTTCAAAACTATCGGTTTTTGAATAACAGTAATAATAGTGTAGCTATATCTTGTATAAATAGCCATACAATAACGATAGACACTAATGTGTTAAATTTCCTTTTATTTTGTTATAATTCTGTGTTGTGTAATTTAAAAGCCTCATCTGGATTGTAAAGTTTAGTACTTTGGTACTTAAAACAAACTTGTCAAGACATTTGACTTTCTCTGTAGAGATTTATTTATATATTTATGTTTATTATTTTACAGTGTTTTAACGTGTTTCTGTATTTTTCATGTTTATGATATGTTGGAATGACTGAAGATCATAATCCTATGGATGGACTGCAGCCAGTCCTTTTGCAGTTGTATCCATCAAAATGCTAAGCAGACATAATGGAAATGACATTCACATTGTAGAGCTTGGACAAAGTTGTAAGTAAATGTATTTACTTTATAAATGCACATTTATTGGAGTCTGTAAGCTTTACGATTGTAAGGCACATTTTAATGCTTCCCTTTGTTTTTATTAAAGCACACAGGCTCTGAGCAGGAATTCATCAAGGACATAACTGTTGGAATTACAGTTGTGGGTGACCAAACTGAGCACCATCAATCTGCAGTGATGTGGTCCAGGTAACAGAAGAAGAAATCTTGGTGATCTGGGGTTGTAACATGTTGTGGGGTTGTGTACTGTGTTAAACTATCTGGGACTTTTCACAGAAAGAAACTCATTCAGGTTTAGAACAACTTGAGGTTGAGTAAATTACAATTTGGGGTGGGGGGGTGAACCCTTTAAGAATATTTAGATATTTGCATTGGAAAACAGCTTCAAAATTTAGGGTACATAATTTGACGTATTATTTTCCCTTCAGTTTATTCCTTGAATTTTCTATAATTGGTATTTAAAAGGTCTTTATAAAGTCTTGAATTTATCTTCATAAAACCAGTAGAAACCCTGTTTATGGACATCGCAATTTTTGATTATTTTGCTGAATGCTGTTGTGAATCCTGAAAATGTTCAGGCTCATAGCAGTGCTGGCATATTGGCCATTAGCAACTTTGCTTAAAGGGTTAGTTCACCCAAAAATGAAAATTAGCCCATGATTTACTCACCCTCAAGGCATCCGAGGTGTATATGACTTTCTTCTTTCAGACGAATCCTATCTGAGTTCAATTAAAAATTGTCCTGGCTCTTCCAAGCTTTATAATGGCAGTAGGCAGGTGTTTTTTTTTTCAACAGTCCAAAAGTAGTCAAATAAAGTGCATCCATCCATCCATAAAACATGCCTCACACGGCTCCGGGGGGTGAATAAAGGCCTCCTGTAGCAAATCGATGCATTTTTTTAAGAACAATATCCATATTTAAAATGTTATAAACACTTTTTTCTCACTTCCGCTGACTGTGGTACGTGCAAGTCATTCAGGCGGATGATGCAGGACGTATGCACAGCGCACGCGCCTGTGAGATATGCTAGTCTCGCAAGTTTGATTACAGGAGCAAAAGAAGCAAAGTTTTCTTACTTTAGCAAAGGAAAGCCAGTCTCCTCTTGGCTTATATCGAAATCCTCCGACATTTATCTTTACAAATCCTCGTTTTGTGCTTCTAATTCGTGACCGGCGTTTTGTTTTGCTGTGCTTCCGTGTTCGTCACTAATCACCGGTGCATGCATGACGCCTACGTCCTACATCATCCACCCGGAATGGCTCTCACGGAAGTGAGAGAAAAGTGTTTATAATGTTTTAAATATGGATATTTTTCTTACAAAAACGCATCGATTCGCTACAGGAGGCCTCTATTCACCCTCTGGAGCTGTGTGAGGCACTTATTATTATGGATGGATGCGCTATATTTGACTACTTTTGGACTGTTGAAAAAAAACACCCGCCTACTGCCATTAAACAAATTATCTACCAAATCAGATACAAGTAACAGTTTAGCGGATATTCCGTATCATAGCAACCAAAGCGTCTCAACTGAAAAAACGCTGCGCCACAAAAAGCGCTCTCAAGCGCTCGCAGCTGGGCGTTTTCAGCAGAGCGCCTGGCGTTTTCAGCTGGCTAAAAACGCTTTGGTGGACACAGGGCCTAAAGCTTGGAAGAGCAAGGATAATTTTTAATATAATCCGATTGAATTCGTCTGAAAGAAGAAAGTCATACATACCTACGATGCCATGAGGGTGAGTAAAACATGCATTTGTGGGTTAACTAACCCTTTAAGAGTCATGCTTTACTCTGGAACATGAGACTATTATTTAAAAGGAATATCTCTTTACACCAAGATATTTTCAGTTCATTATTAAAATGGTGGGACAGATTAGACTGAATTGCAAGCAGGCAAAATTGGATTAAGGAAAAAAACTCATACGTTGTATTGGTTTGTCACATTTTATGACATTCAGAAATCATGTAAAATACCGGTAAAGAAAATAACATGCAAAATGTTTCCCCTTCTTTAGCCTAGTTGGTTCCGAAGGTGTATTTTCCACTTATTTTCCCATTGGGATTTTAAAGTCTTTGTGTTCAGCAGAACAAAGAAATTTGTACAGGCTTTTAACAGTTTAATACAGGAAGTTATTTTGAATGTTTGTAACCAAAACAATTGAGGAGCACCATTGACTTTTGACTTTCATGTTTGGTTACAAACATTTTTCAAAATATCTTCGTGTTCAGCATAACAGAAATTTATACAACTTGAGGGTGAATGACAATTTTCATTTATTGGTAGCTGTCGTTTTAACAAAACACACAACTTTAATGGTGTATGTACATATGTGTGTTCAGTTGTTATAAAGTTAATAAGTAATGTAATATTTTGTGTTTTCCCAGCCATAGAGTGAAATTGAGGATGTTGTGAAAGAAATTGATGAGGGCATTCTGTTTGTAACTGAGGAGCAGCAATGTGATGTGCTTCCCAAGGAATAACCAGCATTGCTCTCATTTGAACATCCTGTCATCACTGACATCTCCGAAGTGTCCCCAAGACATTTGGACTCCTGATGGGTCTGTATGTGGTGAACATCCACTACCCTAAGCGCATGAAATACACCTTTGAGGCTCTGCAAAAACTTACGACGAACAGCTGCTCCCACCAATGTTCATGATGTGTTCATGGGCTCCACAGCAAGCTCTTTCACAAAAAGTAGTTTTTTTGTTAAAGGAGCTTTAGGTTCTTTTGAGCCTTTTACTACTTTTTAGAATGCACATTTGAAGTTTGTCACGTTATGACTTGGAATATGCATGTCCTCATGAAAACAAATGTTTCACGTCTCATTTTCTTATACAGTAATGTACACATTTTCCTTCAAATTGACAAGTGCTTTTGCTTTCCTCTTTCTATCCGTTTCTTGTTTTATGACCACTAAATTGCATTATGATGGGGGAGAGTTTGGAAACTTTCAAGATCCTTCTGATGTTTACATTTCTGTCTGGTCATGTTGCGCTATGAATTTTAGAATCAGACCTTTGTGCTTCCATGTGCATTCCATTCATATTTTATTATACAAAAGTACAGTACACTCATTTTTTTTGTAACTAAATGTGATTGCTTTTGCCTTATATATACATGTATTATATAATATCTTGGTTTCTCATTTTGACCAATAACTTGCACTATGGTGGGGGGAGTGCATGTAAACTTGTGCAGGGTTAATATGTAGTGTTTAACCTTCTGACTTGTCATATTGAGGTATGAAATTTAAAATAATCCCTGTTGTTTTGATGTGACGAATTGAAATGCAACTATTTATGTTTCTCAATCCCATGCCAAGATTATTTATTATACAACACACGTCGGTTCAGATCTTTAGACGTGTGTGTTTGTATTTTGCAATTTTTTTTTTCAATTGTCGGTTACACTTTATTTCGATAGTCCACTTTAGACATTCTACTAACTATAAAAAACTTTGTAACTACATGTCAACTAATTCTCATTAATTTGCAACTACATGTCTACTAACTCTCAGAGTAGACTGTTAGGGTAGGTTTAGGGTTAGTAGAATAAGTTGACAAAGAAAGTGTTAGAAGATATTAAGAAGACAGTCTACTAATACTCTACTAACTGCTAGTTGACATGTAGTTGCAAAGTTACTTACTGTTAATAGAATGTCTAAAGTGGACTATCGAAATAAAGTGTTACCCAATTGGCAGTTGATGTGTTGACAGTAAATTGCTTGTTCAATTTAAATGTCAATGAAAGTGTCGTCTCATTAAATAAATTAAAAAATTTTTTTAAAGTTGTCGTATTTATTTAATTTTAAGGCAGTGGGGTAACTAACATTTGCTTACCTTTATTGATTAAAGTAAAAAAATAAAATAAAAAAAAATCCCAGTTGACATGATTTAGGTTGACTGGACTAGGAAATAGTCAAGTCAACTTGAACAAATTTATTACCTGGACTAATTCCACTCTAATGGCAAGTTGTTTCAAAAAGAAATATATTGTCAAGATAACAATTTTTAGGAAGTGGGGTAACAAAGTATTTTTAGTTGACTTTTTTTACAGTGTTTGTACAAGCTTTCAAACGTGCCGAAACGAAAGGGAGACAATGGTATCGGTCCTGCTAGGTGTAATTTTACAATGGAGGAAAATGTTCGTGGAGCTACGGCAACAATACTCCTGCGTTTATGATAAGGGACTACCGCGACACAGTGAAAAAAGGTAAAATAAAAACAATTTCACCTCAGTTCTCTTTGACAGTCCATGCCATCCAGATTTGTGTCCATTGTCAGGTTCTTTCTTTTTTGGGCTTTTCTTATGACAAGACAGGGCAAAACACACTGTTTGCTAGCCATTGTTTGTTTACGCTTGTTACGGGGCGACAGAGACGTGAAGCGAACGGATCCATGTGCATGCTTTTATTAAGAGGTGTGGTCATAACAGGCATGGGTCAAACAATGGCAAACAGGTGCAAGACAAAGAGTAATCCTAGGACAAGCATGGGTCTTCGATAGACAAACAGAATCCAGAGGGCTAGACAAAAAGGGTAATCCGTAATACACAGGCAAAGATCTTCTCACAGGAAAACAGGCCAGGCAAGGCAAGACTAGACTATGAACTAGAAACTAAGACAGGGAAATGGCTCCGTAAAGTGCTATCACTTGGAGAGCGATAAACGCAGACAATGCTCTGCAACTTGAGCAGGATCTGAGTGGGTGTTATATAGTGTGTGTAATAGCTTTCAGGTGAGCGTGTGATTGGTTACAGCTGTGTGCAATCAGTGCAATGGATGATGGGAAATGTAGTCCAGGGTATAGTGTAACAGTCTGTGTAGTGTGAGAGTCCATGTAGTGAGCGGGTGACCTCTGGTGGTGAGTGAACGGAAGTTCATAGACCGGATTCGTGACAACGCTCATAGCACCTTCTGTCTTGTCTCACGCTATTGATGACAGCACGCACGTTGTTAATGACGGCATACGATGAATGGTCGGGTAGCATCGTATAGTCTGACATGTTTCTTGTTCACGACACGACAAGATTTTATGAGTCAAAATCGCATAATCTGACACAGTGACTGTCGTAACCGACAAAAAAATTGTGTAGTCTGAATGGTGCTTAATACGTGACAGATCAGAGCAATCTTTCATTTACATATTTATCATGAAATTGTCAAATTGCTACTCTGTATCAATCGCATACAAAGAAAACCCTGCAGAAAAAAACAGCTAAAACCAGCCTAAACTGGTCAGGCTGGTTTTAGCTGGTCTCCCAGCCTGGTCATAGCTGGTTTATCAGACTGGTTTTAGAGGGGTTTTGACCACTTTTTTAGCTGGTCAGGCAGGTTTTAGCTGGTCTTAGCTGGTCAGGCTGGCTGGTCTTGGCTGGTTTTAGCTGGTCAGGCTGGCTGGTCTTAACTGGTTTTAGGTGAAGGCCACCTGACCAACCAGCTAAAACCAGCCTGACCAGCCTGGCCAGGCTGGGAGACCAGCTAAAACCAGTTATTTCCAGCTTAAACCACCCAACCAGTTTAGGCTGGTTTAAGCTGTTTTTTTTTCCAGCAGGGAATACAGAATAATTAGAACAATCATTAACATAAATAAATAACAGAGCGTCATATCTTTACACATTTTTCCCAGAACATTCTTGCGACCCGGTTGCAATTCTTCCACGGCCCGGTAGTGGGTCATGACCCGGTGGTTGGGGACCTCTGCTATAAGGTATCTGTACTTTTTCAAGCATGGATTTGAGACGCTGGAGCTCCACAGATTTAAGGATCCATTTCAGTCATCTAAGGGCCAGAGATCAGTGATTATCGTCACTGAGACACTGACACCATCTGCTGGAGACATGAGGAACTTCATCCACAACTGAACAGAGCTTCAGGCTACTGATCTGAGGCCTGTGTGAAAAACAAATGTGCCTGAAACGATCAAACAACCAGAACAATAATATTGTTTATGATGTTGATATTAACTTATTTGAATGTATTCACATAAAAGTTTTGTCGTTTATGCATTCTGGTGGTGAGAGAATGAGTTTATGTTGTAAAATGCTTCTCCATTTTCTTTGAATGTCACCTTCAGTTCTGATTCCTCTCGGGTTGACTGGATCCTTAGAACGTATGTGCGAGTTTGGATTGAACTGGCATAGACTGAATTTATTTCTTTCAAAGCATGTGTTCTTACGTCGAGTGAAAATCATGATAAAGAGTTAGACCATCTTTTCTAGAGCACACAGCACTTTACATTTGCTGGCTTATCAAACACCAGCAGTGAGGCTAATGTAAGACTCAGAATACATGATCCCAAACTAACAAAGCGGAACCTCTCTAGGAGTAAAATGGGTTGTGCCTATAAAACATTACTCTATTCATCCATCTGAAACTGGTGTCGCTGTTGAACAGTTTGAAAAATTATTTTTAGAAAAAGTTATTTTTACTGGTTATATTCATTTTCTCAGTTTTTAAGAGCTGCTGCCTCAGAGATCATATCAGACATTTCAGATATTAATTTTTACATATTAAAAAGACATTTCCTTCTTAAAGCACACGTTACAGTGATCGTTTTGTGTGAGTGATAAGAGGTATCTGTAAGAAAAGACAATGAGGAAAACGTATAAGTGTGTTTACATAAAGGCATTTGTTTTAATTAAGTTTAGTGGATTGCTGTGCGTTCTTGAGACTGTAGAACATGTACTTATTGCGCAAATTATGAACTACAAAGGATGGTGTTACGGGATGTAATAGATCATGGAATCGGCATCCGATTGCTTTTGCCTGTTTAGTTCTGGCTGTCTGTTTTCAATACAGTTGCTGAGCTGGGGTGTATTCCAGAAAGCACGGTTAACTTACCGTCAGCTAAACCCTGAACTTTCGGTTGATTAACCCCAAACCTCGCTTACTCGAGGTATGTGGTTCCAAAAACGCGCCCGGGAGTAAGTTCATTAGAGTATGTTCCTGGTTAAGACTCAAGACATTCTCAACAGAGTGACGAATCGACGAGTCGCTATGGAAACGGACGCTAAGAAAAAGCGCGCCATGCTGTTTCTTTCTTCTTCTTTTGTTCAATGGTCGTTTCCACCATAGACATAATAAATATAAATAATAATTACACAATACTATTATAAAACTACATTTCATGATTATTTATTTTACTTTATAATTTACTATTAATTTATTCTTCATTACTGTCTATTCTGTATTATTCCACCCTTGATATTACATATTCTACTTGCTATTATTCATCTATTGTTATTCATTTATTTATCACGGTATTATACATATAATCTTGCGTGTCGGCCTCTTGTTTTATGCTCAAAGTGCTACATAAACAGATGGTCATGATAAAAGACATGGGACTAACAGGGAGTGGAGTGGATTGCAGTAGGAGCGGGAAAGGAATTAAATATTTGATTTGCTTTCTGACTAAAACAAAACGGGACTAATAGGCCTATCAAGAGTATGAAAAACAAGATGCTATACATGGGAAGTAACTACAGTTACTTATACTATAGCTCCAGAAGATGGCGGTAATTCAACACCAAGGATGCAAGCTGCCGTTAAAACCCAAAGAAGAAGAATGTTACCTGTGCACATTTGCGCTAGGTATCTGTTTTGGGGTGGAGTAGATGATGATGAAACACAAACCGGCCTCTGAGAAAGACACAGCTAAACGTTAAAGCGTCTGATAAAATACTGTTTTGACTGAGCTGCTCATCCGTCACTTTCATCATAGTTACACTCGCGCTGGTTCGTTTCGAGGTTGCTGGAGTTTCATCAGATCATCATGAGGCGGATGATCGTGTTGGCGCTGCTTCTGATTCACCTGACCTCAGGTGAGCCTGATCTTCACACAGAACATCTCACACACACACGCATCTTTCCATTTCACCGCGAGAAAGCCAATAGTACAATGACATTGTGAAGGCAGATCAATGGAAACAGGTAAAAGTGTCACCTGGACGCGTCCGTATCGGTCATGTGACCAATGTTTGTTGACACAAAAAAAATCCGTTTAAAAACATGTACAAACATTGAATTGATGGGGTATACATGTTTTAAAAAGCAATAAAGAATAAGAAAATATAGAATCTAGAGAAACAAAAATAAGAGAATAGAGATATGAAAAACATAAATAACATAAACACATACAAATGCAGTGCTAAAGGATCATGACTGAAATTTTATTTGAAAACAAAGAGATTAAAAGAAATGACTTACCACAAATATTTTGCTGCACATTTCTCTTTACAAACTTGTTGGGACACTGATACTGATACTGAATTTGTCTGGAACCAGTGAAGAATTGCCTGCTCTTTGTCTCATTTCCAGTTTTACAGGTTTGGCAGCCTGTGTTTCTGTGTTAACCAACTCTCTCTCTCTCTCTCTCTTTCTCTCTCTCTCTCTCTTTCTCTCTCTCTCTCTCTCTCTCACACACACACACACTTTCACTTCCATTCTTTTAGGGATTCTGTCTATCCAGGTCACCCTGTCTGAGACAGAGAAACGTTCAACTCTTTTTGCATCTATCACCTTGCGCTGTGATTACTCCACCTCAGCTCAGCTGCAGAATGTGATGGTCACTTGGAAATACAAATCCTTCTGCAAAGACCCTGTTCTGGACTATTACTCCACAGGTAGCACTTCAACATAACATTGTCCTTTATTATGTCTGTGTGAGATGTGTGAAAGTGTTTCCTGTATGTTTCACAGATGTTGGTGTATCTGAACAGGATGCGCTGTGATGGTGATGCATCAGAGCAACAACTGGAGATGCTTATTTTTTATTAGATACATCACTGTCATGAGCGCTTTCATAAAGTGGTGGGGACAAAACAGAAATGGATTCATGTGTGCAGATTCACAATCCAGATCTGTGTCTACAGTCATGGCCAAAAGTTTTGGCAGTGACATAAATTTTGTGTTGTGGATCGCCGGATCGGCTTTCACCGTGGATGAAGCGGAGTCCAACCCGGGGTCGTCACATGTGGTTTCTGCAAGCCCACCGGCCGCTCCTTCGTCGAATACGCCGGCCGCCGCTCACTCAAGCCCGCCGTGTGTTTCGTTGTGAAAGCGAAACTA
>NW_015628831.1:15257-17653 GCF_001515625.1 Sinocyclocheilus rhinocerous | reverse complement strand
TGCTTAAGCTGTTGTGGTGTTCATTCACATTGTTTCTAGATTATTGTGTAGAGTGATCACATGCATTTTAAAATAATAGAAAGCAAATCTGGATCCTGCTGATTTTAAAGGGGTCATATGATGCGATTTCAATTTTCCTTTCTCTTTGGAGTGTTACAAGCGAGTTTTGAGCAGTGTAGAGTAGCGTTTGTAGTTTGTCATTTCTCCGATCACAAAAGCAAACATGGTTTTATGTTTACGCGGTGCGATGCAATGCAACGAAGTTCAGTTCCATCCTGTTTTAAACATTCAGTGGTTCATCCGCTGCTAAAGACAGCAAATCTGGATCCTGCTGATTTTAACAACTATAGACCTATTTCAAAATTGCCATTCTTATCAAAAGTATTGGAGAAAGCTGTTTTAAATCAATTATCACCTTACTTAATTGAAAATAATATATTGGAATCTTTTCAGTGTGGTTTTAGATCTAAGCATAGCACTGAATCGGCCTTGTTAAGAGTGGTAAACGACTTGTTATTATTTGTGAATTATGGAAATTGTGCAGTTTTAGTACTGTTGGATTTCAGTGCGGCGTTCAATACAGTAGATCACTGTATTCTTTTAAACAGGTTAAAAACTGAGTTTGGTATTTGTGATTCGGCCTTAGATTGGTTTGAATCATATTTTACTGCGAGGAGTTTCTCTGTGGAGATAGGTCAGTCTCATTCATCACCTGCCTCTGTTACTGGTGGGGTGCCGCAGGGCTCCATCTTGGGCCCGATTTTGTTTGCTTTATATATGCTCCCTCTTCGCTACATTTTTGAGTCTCACAAGGTCCCATATCATAATTATGTGGATGATACCCAGTTGTATATGTCAATTAAACCTGGGTCAAAGTCCTTATCCGTCTTGCTTGTTTGTGTAACTGGTGGCATCAAAAGCTGGTTGGGTGATAATTTTCTTCAGTTAAATGAAAACAAGACTGAAGTCATTCTATTTGGCTCCCCCCATTTGGTTAACGGCATGTCCTCTAGTTTAGGACCCTTGCAAGCAAATATCCGTACTCATGTAAAGAATCTGGGTGTTGTTTTTGATTCAGAGTTCAAATTCGACAAGCAAATAAACTTTGTTGTTAGAGCTGGCTTTTTCCAGCTTAGGGGTTTACGTAAACTGAAATCTCTTTTATCTTTTAGTGATCTAGAGACAGTTATTCATGCCTTCATTTCAACAAGGCTTGATTATTGTAATGCTTTATATGCTGGTGTCAACCAGTTTTCCCTTTCTCGTTTGCAACTGGTTCAAAATGCTGCAGCCCGCTTCTTAATGGGGAAGAAAAAGAGGGAGCATATCAGTCCTATTTTAGCACATTTACATTGGCTAACAGTTAAATTTAGAATTGAGTACAAGGTTTTAACTTTTGTGTTTATGCATGGTCTGGCTCCAGTCTACATCTCAGACCTTATTTGTCCATATTCACCCCGGAGATCTCTTAGATCATCCTCTGATAATCTATTAACCGTCTCATCGTCTCATTTGAAATCTAAAGGTGATAGAGCCCTTTCTGTATTAGCCCCTAAGCTGTGGAATTCGTTACCTCAATCTGTTAGGTTATCATCTTCTTTATCTGCATTTAAATCATCATTGAAACGTATCTCTTCTCGCAGGCCTATTTATAATTTGTTGGATATGTTGATCTTAGTGAGTTCAATTCTTATTCCTGATTTTTATTTGGTTTTATGGGTTAAGCTGTTGATTTAAATTTTAAACTCTGTATTTTTATCATTGTATTGTGTTACTGTGAAGCACCTTGGTCAGCATTAATGTTGTTTAAAGGTGCTATATAAATAAAGATGACCTTTTAAATAATTGCTAAAAGCTTCATTGGCCAAAAAATGAACTTTTCACAAAAACACAAATTTCACTGTTTTTTGATCCTGACACAAAATGACCAGCTACCATTAATTGACTAATCATATCAGCAGCACATGTGAAAGTGTGAATGAGTACTAGTCAGGTGAAATCACTATCATACTAATTAGATTGTAAGAGCAGACTGATTGCTGTAAAAGGAGGGAAGAAGCGCTTTGTGTTCTTGTTAGCAATGGTTACCTCCAATGAAACAACTGCAGCCAGCATCGCTTTGCATAAAAATGGCCTCACATGCAAGGAAATTGCTACAAAGAATATTGCACCTGAAAGAACCATTTACCGGATCATCAAGAACTTTAAGGAGAGAGGTTCGACTGCAGTGAAGAAGTCTTCAGGACGTCCCAGAGTGTCCAGCAAGCGCCAGGACCGTCTCCTCCTGAGGAGTCAGCTACGGAACCAGTGCAGAGCTTGCTCAGGAATGGCAGCAGGTTAGTGTGAGAGCATCTGCACGCACAGTGAGGCCAAGAAGAGCAGCAAAGAAGCCACTT
>NW_015628831.1:10995-13640 GCF_001515625.1 Sinocyclocheilus rhinocerous | reverse complement strand
AACTTTTCACAAAAACACAAATTTCACTGTTTTTTGATCCTGACACAAAATGACCAGCTACCATTAATTGACTAATCATATCAGCAGCACATGTGAAAGTGTGAATGAGTACTAGTCAGGTGAAATCACTATCATACTAATTAGATTGTAAGAGCAGACTGATTGCTGTAAAAGGAGGGAAGAAGCGCTTTGTGTTCTTGTTAGCAATGGTTACCTCCAATGAAACAACTGCAGCCAGCATCGCTTTGCATAAAAATGGCCTCACATGCAAGGAAATTGCTACAAAGAATATTGCACCTGAAAGAACCATTTACCGGATCATCAAGAACTTCAAGGAGAGAGGTTCGACTGCAGTGAAGAAGTCTTCAGGACGTCATCAGTCAGGATTTGGCCCAGAAGCTAATATCCAGCATGCCAGAGCGAATTGCAGAGGTTATGAAGAACAAGGGTCAACACTGTAAATATTGACTCATTATATTTTTTTGACAATAAAAGCCTTTAAAACTTATGATATTCTTATCATTGTTTTTCAGTATACCATAGAAACATGTGGAAAAATAGTCTACAAATACTGAAGCAGCAAACTTTGCAAAACACAAAATTTATGTCACTGCCATAACTTTTGGTCATGACTGTACAATTAAAGGGGTGGTTCATTGCGATTTCACTTTTTTTAACATTAGTGTGTAATGTTGCTGTTTGAGCATAAACAATATCTGCAAAGTTACAAAGCTGAAAGTTCAATGCAAACGGAGATGTCGTCTTTTAAAAATTCTGGCAGTTTAATGCCTACAAAAACAGTTGGTAGGGATTACAACAAGTTACTTCCTGGGTTCGTGACATCACAAACCCAGACAAACCCCGCCCCCGGGAAAAGGCAGCAAAAGGGGCGAGGCCATGCTGCGCTGCTTTAGAGAAGAGGAAGAGAAAACTTGAGATGCACATAAAAATCTGTTCATGTATGAGTCGCGATTCTGTCTTCTAACGATTCTAAGTTTCAAAATCAATGTTCAAAAGCAGCGGTTCTCAATACTGTTCCTCGCGTTCCCCTGCTCTCCACACGCTCTGCATCTCTACCCACCCCCCTCTCATTCAGCTCAGCTCCGACAATGAACTGTTCCAATTATACACTTATTTTCACATAGCTATGAGAAGCATTAAACATGGACGCGCATGCGGTTGCTGTACTGTATTAAAGCTTTAATCAGGATGAAACCGTATATTAAAAGCTAACATAAGCAGTAGCATTTACAACAGCGTATCTAAAAGTATGAGACAACAACAAACAAAAAACATAGGCCTACAATTCAAAGCCGTGCTTGCACAGGTTCTGCGCGATCCTCTTATAATATTCTCTGGGTCTCAATCGGGCTCAAACTGATAAGCAATAATAACGACAAACTGGGTTAGCTAACCAATCAGAGTCCATCGCCTATTTCTGAGGGAGGGGCTTCATAAAAGCAGGAAATGATCAGGTATTTCTCAGAGAAGGGACAGAGCGGTGTGGAATAAAGGTAAATTATGTGAAAAATAATGTTTTGTTTTTTTTACGAAGCATTAACACATGTTAGACTGCACCCCATAAACCCAATCAAGCCTAGAAAAAACCCAGTGAACCACCCCTTTAAAAAAACATGTTTTGGATTGAACTACTCCTGTATTACAACTACATGTTCAACACCAGGGGCCCGTTCTTCGTACTTCGCTTATTACATCCGAGATGAAATGTCACATCCAAGATGTCCGATTCATTCAAGTTTGTTAACTTGAACACGTGAATTCAGCGCAATGATCATAACCTGCCTGATTCAGAAGTGACTGAGTTAGCATTACTTCACGCATCTCTACATTATTGTCATGGACTCCGCGAGTTATGTGACTGACTCAAGAACAAGTTCAGATGGGAACTTCATCCGCAAGAAGGATATCAAGAGATCAAGCATCCACTTCACAGCTGCTATGTTTCACTCTCTCGAACGTCTTCACAAGCTAAGTTCCATTTAATGCTCTCAGGTTATCTGCAACGTGCATGTTGCTAAGGCTATCCGTGTTGTTTCGGCTCATTTAGTTGTTTTCAGTTAAATGCTTGCTAGTTTATGCGAATATGCGGTACTTATCTGTTGTCACTGGCAACACGCTTGTCGCTGCAATATGCTGCGCTTAACGGGGGGTCTAATGTCATTTCATGCATTCTGAGTTATTTACACTGTTAAGAGTTGGATTCTTATGCGCGCGCGCACTCTATGACCCAAGCGAGAGCAAGAGCGCGCCGCTTAACGTGTTTCTTCCATGGTTACGGAAGTCATCGGCAGCGCTGCAGTTACTTGCTCGAGAAGACTAGGATGTTCGAGAGGAACTACACTGGCCTGCCTCCGGCTGGAGAGAGTAGCCGCTTGCTCCTGGTAATGACGCTTTGGCAGTGTTTGCGTACTCTATCACAGATGAGGTTAATTTAAATGCAATATCTGTCAAATACACAGACGTTTCAGAAACGTTTTCATAAAGCAACAGAAACACTTTTATATACTACTTAATACAGCACTATCTGTTCATTAATAAGTTCAACATTAGCATATGCTATTTAAATACCAATAAAGTAGGGGTATATATGCTTTTATCAGTGTTTTTTTAAACGTGACTCAATA
>NW_015628831.1:9472-10924 GCF_001515625.1 Sinocyclocheilus rhinocerous | reverse complement strand
AAATGCTTTTACTGTTATAAAAACACAGATTTGTGAGCATCATTGGAATTGAATTGTTATAATAAGCACGCAACACAGTCGTGCTTGTCATCACAGAATCTAACCAACGAAAATAAAGTGTCATCATCAAGGCTTTTGCAGTAGGCTTGTTTGAGCACCGTGATGCTGTGTTCTCTTCTAAAAAAATTTATTTCTTTATCTGGTTTCATGTGATTTAAGTATTTAAATGATGCATGAATATTCCCAAACATTATGACAGTGCGATCTCTGTGTGAGATAATGTGATTGTTGTCGATAAATTCACCTTTCGTATGGAATTAAATGGCAAGCACTTTGAGTGTCTTGTTCATCATATTTATTTTTATATAAAGGCAACAGAACTGAAATTATATCATGTTAATCAGCAGCACAGCACATGAGTGAGAATAACGCAATATCTGTCTTTGATCTCGTTGTTATCTGTTCACTTCGAGAGGTCAGAACTGTCCATCTTGACTGAGCTTATTTCACTCCTCCCCTCACTGCAGCCGCCAACTCTCGCCTACATTTCAGACGAGGCGAGGCGCATCTCAAACAAGCCTAGTGCCTGACCTAGGCGGCTGGTCTCGTTTTGCTCTCGCGGTACTTTGATGGCACATGTGATCATAAGGCGGCTGCAGCGCCGATCAAAGTCGGACAAATGTTCTAAACGTGATGCTTTGCTTTTGACAGGCGGCAGCCGATCTTTTCGGTGACGAATGTTATAAAAGGTACATTCTGACACTGGATTTGACACGAGAAGTGCAGTAAGAGGTGATTGCATAGTCCCTTTAAGAAAAAGTGCATTTAGTCAAACAGTGTTTTCAGTTAGGGCTGCTGGTGAGTGGAACTCCATCCCAACTTGCATTACAAATTTCAATACTTATGCTTCCTTTACGTTTCACTTAAAGAAATGGTTAATTGAGAGTCAGCATTGTCAACATTAATTTTGTAAATTAAACTCTCCTGCTGTCTTGTCTTTTTTGCTCTGCTAGTTTGAGATTTTTATGTTATGTATATGAGGTTGTTTGGTTTAGGTCTGATTGAATGATTAGGACTACTGTTACTTGTCTGTATGCTTACATTATCTTTGTTTGTATACTGATATTGTGATATTATTGATATATTGTTTGATATTTTGTTTGACAGTTGGATGTGTGTATGAGTGAGCTGGTTGATTTTGAATTGATTTGTTGGTTTTGTGTATAGTATAATTTTAAGGCGGATGTTTTGTTTTTAGGACTAGTGTGAATGGTATATGTATTTTAGAGTATGTAAGTATTATGTATTGATTAATTCTTTATATTTTTAGGGTGACAATTTTACCATCAGTCCAGGGACTGCAGATGCAAAATAGCCTTCTGGCTAATTCTGGCACATTGTGCATTTATGTATTGTTGATGTGCATTGTCCCTGTCAAATAAACCTGAAATA
>NW_015628831.1:8045-9392 GCF_001515625.1 Sinocyclocheilus rhinocerous | reverse complement strand
TGCTGTAAAACTGCATCAATGTCTATGTTTTGTTGCCAATCGGCCCGTAAGTGCTCGCGACTCTTCAGCTCCACCCACGGCTTGCCTGCAGAAGCTCGGCTGTTTTCGGAGAGAATCGTAGCCTGTATCTTTCTTTATAAATCTGATAAAACTAAAGACTCTACGGAGATGTGAATGGTGCAATACTACACTATAGGTACTCAAGATTAACATGAGATTGGCCGAAACTGTGTGTGTTATGTCCCCTTTAAAGGTACAGTAGGAGATCTTGGAAAATGCTAACTTTAGCCTGATAGCACTGAAAGCGAACGTCCCACCCTCCCTGCAATCGCCGTCCAAAGCCACGCCCCCTTAACGCATTTACGCTCACAGACCAGAATTCCAGAGACAACATTACTACAATAGGCTACATCAGCGGTTCCCAATTCCAACCCATGTTCCGAAGTGAGGTAAACTTCAATGGATTTCCCAGGGTCAGGGAGTAGGGAGCAATGAACACTGTGTAGGGATCATATCGATCGGAACACAGTTCATGCACGTAGCTCACTTCTAACAAGCTGGCGCGAGGACTAGGGTTGGGTACCGAAACCCGGTGGGTACCTATGTAACCGGTATGTACTAGAACCGAATCCGAACGCAGATTTCGGTGCCACTTAAATGCTTGAGCGATCGATTGAAATATTTGTTCTCCGAAACGGATGTAAGGATCACCGGCACCGCACGTGAAAAATAATTTTTCGACTGAGAAAATTCACGAAAGCAAGTCGGAAATGGAAATGAGAGCATCCGAGGAGCATGTGAATGCAGTAATTACACTTGCTCTGATGGCAGCAGGTAGATACCGTTAGCTGGCTAAGCTAAACATTCTTAAATTAAAATGCTTAAAGCTAGGGGTGACCATACGTCCTCTTTTCCCCGGACATGTCCTCTTTTTGGAACTACAAAAATGCGTCCGGCCGGGATTTCTTAATTGCCCAAAATGTCCGTGATTCGGCTGTTCTCTTAATCCCGTTCCCGCTGAATCTCTGACCATTGCCGCCTGCTCCCGCAACATGTGTTTCGCTCCCGCGATTTTCGTATCCAATCCTTTAAACATTCTAATATTGTGTATAATTCTGGTGCATCAGGGAGCCGCTCTCTGGATGCGGTGTATGTAAATATTTTTGAATGAGCGTTTGCGCTGTTTACTTTCACTTTCGATTTCGCGATCACACGCACTCTGTGTAAAGGGAGCACATCTTACAAGATACTCAAGCATGGTCTTGTCAGTCATCTCTCCTTATTCTCGACCTGTGATCAGTCAAAGCTAACTCCGGTAGCGCTTGTTGGATGCAGGGTTGCCAAGTC
>NW_015628831.1:3956-4261 GCF_001515625.1 Sinocyclocheilus rhinocerous | reverse complement strand
TTTGGAACTACAAAAATGCGTCCGGCCGGGATTTCTTAATTGCCCAAAATGTCCGTGATTCGGCTGTTCTCTTAATCCCGTTCCCGCTGAATCTCTGACCATTGCCGCCTGCTCCCGCAACATGTGTTTCGCTCCCGCGATTTTCGTATCCAATCCTTTAAACATTCTAATATTGTGTATAATTCTGGTGCATCAGGGAGCCGCTCTCTGGATGCGGTGTATGTAAATATTTTTGAATGAGCGTTTGCGCTGTTTACTTTCACGATCACACGCACTCTGTGTAAAGGGAGCACATCTTACAAGAT
>NW_015628831.1:0-3867 GCF_001515625.1 Sinocyclocheilus rhinocerous | reverse complement strand
TCTAACTACTTGTTTTATTTATAAAGAAAGAAGAGCCTCTAACACTAGCATTATCTATTCTTTCTATTTATTTTATTTTTATTTATTATAAATAATGACCTTCTAACACTTGTATTATCTATTCTTTTTCTGTTCTATTGACTTGTTTTAATTTTATTTAAAAATGACCCTCTAACACTAGCATTCCCTATTCTATTCTTTTTCTATTCTTTCTACTTGTTTTCTTTTTATTTATTATAAAAACAAAATAAGCAAACAAACAAAAAAAAACCTTGCTACTTATACTGTTAGGCGAAGCCCCGCCCACGAACTTGGAATGTGAAAACAACATGGACACTCGCGTTACTACAAAGATGTGTTGGATTTGTATTATTAGAGCTTTCCGACTTGAGTTCACGTGCATTTTCTCAGTCGGGAAATTATTTTTCGTGCGGTGCCGGTGATGATGTTTCTTACGTCCTTTTCGGAGAACCAGAGGACAAATATTTCAATCGATCGCTCAGGCATGGCACCGGACTGAGGCACCGAAATCTGCGTTCTAATTCGGTTCTTGTACATACCGGTTACATAGGTACCGGTGCCATATTGGTACCGGGTTTCGGTATCCAACCCTATCCTTGTGTGAGACGCCCCAGACTCAATGTTTTCAAAGAGCCTGCTAACTAGCTAATTTAGCTTCTTTTTTTTACTATTGTAAAGTAGATCTGGGTGATATATCCAATATTAGAGGTATTATCGTGATAATCGAATATATAATTACAGAATATTGTGAATTGAATATTGTTGAAAATTAATGTGCCAAAGATGGTATCAATAGGCAGTTTCACTCCTGCAAACTAGCCAAGAAGTTCTTATGTGTTCCAGCATCTAGTTCCCCATCTGAAAGAGTTTTTAACGCCAGTGGGAACATAGTGTCATGCCACAGAGCATCTCTTAAACCAGAAACTGTTAACAGACTTGTGTTCTTAGCTAAAACTTGTGAAACACTTGCATAATTTACCCCGGCTCCACAGTGTGGAATATAGTATGTGAATTACATAGTTCCAAAGAAGCTGTCAAAATGCACTTTTTGTACCAATTTTGTACTTTTTTTTTTTTTTTTTCAAATTGTTAGTTACATGTTTTAGTTTAGTAAAAAGAAGAAACTGTGTGTTTTGCACTTAACATTTTGAATGTAGCTGTTCTATCCTAATCATTTTTAATGGGGCAGAAGGATATCACCTATTTTAAGTATTCTGGAGCAAATGCAAAAATATTGAGATATATCGATTATCATAAAAATTTGGAATAATATAAAATTTTATGTATATTGCCCAGCCCTACTGCAAAGTGAACTGAATGAGACCTGACTTTTGTTATTTGTCAGCTAGTTTGATTTCCATGAAGTAGCCGATTTTTTTTATTTTTATTGATTAGTCATTGTTGTCCTAGTACAGATATTCCTGTGGTGATGATGGGGTAAATGAGTGTTCCCTTTCATGGGAACTTCGAACTGCGTCCTCTAGGTTCCCCATAGCGACCCCTAGAGGACACAGTGTCTCGTTCCCTACTCAGGGAACCATGGTTACATAAGTAACCTGAGACGTTTTCTGTGATTTTGTTGACTGTATGTATGTATGTGTTCGATCAGAGGCTGATCTGGTCATCAATGAGGTGATGTGGTGGGATAATGCGGGATGTATTTCTGCTCTGTGGAAGCACCTGGAGACACAGTCGGAGATTCAGACCAAGAGATGAAACTTATAGTGTTCCGTAAGTTAATTACCTGATTACTGTACTAACATGAGTGTGTTCATTAAACTCTAGAGAACAAAAGCCCTTTAACGCAACGACAAAAAAATAATGAATGTACACTTTTTATAATTGTACAAATTATAATAGTATAATTATAATTATTTTAAAAATAACGGACACGTTAAAAACTTTTAATTGCATTCAATATAGAAGCAAACTCATACTCAATTACAACATATAGAGATACTTATAAATCACCGCACATGAACACATGATTAGGACCAATCATGGAACAATTACATGAGAGAAAAGACAAACACAACAAGATATAAAGTAGCAAATGACTGGAACTGACTTCAGTACTTCAGTGAAAATCCTGGACTGATTTGTGTAGATGAATGGAGCCGTATCATCATGAACAGATAAACATAGCCTAATCATCAGTGCATGTCTGAATGTGTGTTGTGGTTTGTTCTGTTAGATTGGTTGACGCTTCTCCTCATCATCCTCAGCGTGCTGGCACTCATCATTCTCTTCTGTATCTGTTGCTGTCAGTGCTGCCCGCAGAAGTGCTGCTGTTATGTGTGCTGCCCCTGCTGCCCTCAAACCTGCTGCTGCCCCGAGAAAGGTTCAAACACAAAAACCATCAGCTTCTTTCACTGAACACAGAGATAAAGGCACTCTCCATAATGCCCTATTATGTCTGTTTAGCGGTGATGCAGCACAGGCTGATGAAGGAGGCGCAGAAGGCCATGACGCCGTGGCTGAACGGACAGCCAATCTACGCGCCGATGAGCAACCACAGCTTCTCTTACCAGATGAACCCCATGCTGTACACAGGTCAGAAACTGTGATGTATTTCACAAGAGGAATAAATGGGGAATTGAATGGTTGGTGTGTCTAGACTTTAACCCTATAAAGCCTGACATAATAATCTGAAATCAATTTTTTAAATGGAACAGTTTATTTAACCTTTAGACAAAATAAAATAAAAAGTCTGCATGTGCGTATTTGATCAATCAATGTCAGTGTCATTTTATTTATAAAGCACTATTTAATACAACATCTGTTGACCAATATGTGTGTATTTGATAAATCAGGCTTTTATGGCTTATTTAGTAAGAATATTGAGGGGAAAAAAAGTTTTATTCAGAGACTCAAACGGAGCAAAAATATGCAACGTGGTACAGATGCTGATATTTATATAGACAAAAAGCAAGATAAAATTCTGATAGTTTGTAATGTAAATGTATTTATAACAGTATAGCAGATACTTAAAACCCTTTAGGCGCCAGGGTTTTTTGGAAAAAATGCTGGATTTTGACATCAAGATTTCAAAAGCTTGTGGCTTGAAAGGGCTTAAAGATAGAGATCTACTGTAAATTAGAAAAATGTTTGGCATGACCAAAAGTTTATGTGGGGTGTAAATATACTCATCTAATTTGCATATTATGACGTCATCAGGGGCGGCCATCTTGAATTTCATAATATTCAGGAAATAGTAGATATTGAATTGATGTTTGAACTTATTTGCATGTTTTTTTGTTTTTTTTTGTCTTTTTATCCTCATTCCAAATTATCAGAAAAGAGGAAACCAACAATAAAACAGGAGAAAGTACTAAATTATTACTATATTACTATACTATATAGTAGTAAAACGCTTGTGAACAGTAACCTACTTTTTGATCAGTTCATGAGTAATATTCAGGAAATTGTAGATATTGAATTGATGTTTGAACTTATTTACATGTTTGAGGATAAAAAGACAAAAAAAACATTCCAAATGATCAGAAAAGAGGAAACTAGGGATGCTCCGATCCGCCTTGTAGTAAATCAGCTCAACAGGGAAATATTTGACTAATTATAACTGGTTATGATTAATAATAAATATTTAGATTATATCTTCGAATTAACTGTAGCAGAATCAATATTACAATTATTTGATCTGTCCGTCCACCGAGCAGACAATATAATCATTTATCAATTCAAGGAAAGATTATTTTCCTGGCCAAGGAAGAATAACTGTCCTTCTTTATGCAGTGCTAGCAGTAATTTAGAATATGTAGCAAGGGTTCAAAACATTCATTTACTTCGAATTGTGAGCAGCAAACAGAGGCAATCGATCGTGAATAT
>NW_015628830.1:1449-2128 GCF_001515625.1 Sinocyclocheilus rhinocerous | reverse complement strand
CACCCCCAACCCAAGTTGTGGGCCCTACACTTATGGTCTCTCGATTGGGAGTTATGAACCTCCCAGAGGGTGTCTTAAATACCATTTCTCAGGCTAGAGCCCCGTCCACAAGGCGCCTCTATGCCCTCAAATGGTCGGTCTTCACCGCTTGGTGTACAAACCGCGGTGAAGATCCATCCACATGTGACATATCTTCAATATTGTCCTTCCTTCAAGAGCTGTTGGATAAGGGTCGCACCCCCTCCACTCTTAAGGTCTATGTGGCGGCTATAGCAGCTTTTCATGCTCCTATAGACGGGATATCGGTCGGCAGGAACAACCTCGTTGTTCGATTTTTGAAAGGGTCTAGGAGGTTGAACCCCCCTCGCGTTGTTCGATTTTTGAAAGGGTCAGGTAGGTTGAACCCCCCTCGCCCTTCTACGGTCCCTACGTGGGATCTGTCTACGGTTCTGAGGGCGCTCAAAGGCCCCCCCTTTGAACCGCTGCAATACGCTGATATTCGACCCCTGTCGCTAAAGACCACTCTGCTATTGGCTTTGGCATCGGTTAAGCGAGTTGGAGATTTACAGGCACTCTCTGTGAGCCCCTCCTGCCTTGAATTCGGGCCTAACGACTCCAAGGTCGTCCTGAAGCCTAGGCATGGTTACGTACCTAAGATGCTCTCTACTCCATTCAGAGC
>NW_015628830.1:0-296 GCF_001515625.1 Sinocyclocheilus rhinocerous | reverse complement strand
GTCATTGGTTCATTTCTGAAACAATGGCAGTGCAGATGCACTGCTGTGATTGAAAAAAGGCTTCAGTAAATCGGAGAAAAGGAGTTTCCCGTAGCGTCTAGCGACGCAGTACTCATTCCCGTATCTCAGGGAACCGAGGTTACGTTAGTAACCGAGTATGTTTTTTTCTGACACTGATATTGGATTGCTTCTCTATCCAGCTGCATTGCTTAAACGGTTTTATGCAACTATGCAAGCACAAATCAACTCAGTTTGTGACTCACAAACTTTAAATGGCCTATTAACCTCAACAGCTG
>NW_015628829.1:0-480 GCF_001515625.1 Sinocyclocheilus rhinocerous | reverse complement strand
TTTTCCTCCAGCTGCGCTCCATTTTCCGGGCAGCTCTCTTTAGGGCGCGAGTGTGCAAACTGTTTTCCTTAATCTTCCTTAAGCGTAATGGAGCAACTGTATCTAAAATGCTAGAAAAGAGAGAGTCCATAGTTTCTGTTACATCATTAAGTTTTTCTGAGCTATTGGATATGCTGAGGAATTGGGATAAATCAGGAAGATTACTTACAAAGCAGTCTTTTGTGGTAGAAGTGATGGTTCTACCATACTTGTTACAAGGAGTAGAATTTACAGTTTTAGCTATATGGAGTTTACACAAGACTAGATAATGATCTGAGATATCATCGCTTTGCTGTAAAATTTCAACACTGTTAACATCAATTCCATGTGACAGTATTAAATCTAGAGTATGATTTTGACAATGAGTAGGACCTGGAACGTGTTGTCTAACCCCATTAGAGCTCAGAATGTCTAGAAATGCTGATCCCAATGCATTTTTAT
>NW_015628828.1:0-552 GCF_001515625.1 Sinocyclocheilus rhinocerous | reverse complement strand
TTTCTTAATTTGCTGGTGCTTTTTCTATTTGCATGTGTTTTCTGATGTTGCAGCGCGTCAAGCTCTCTCGGTCACCGTAATTTTGTTTAAAACGGAAATGTTTCTAACTAAATGTTTTTTTTTTTGTTTTTTTTTTACTACTACTTCTAACTAAATGTTTTTTTTTTGTTTTTTTTTACTACTACTTGTTTCAGAACATTTAATGGTAACATTGTCATAATGTTTGTAAAATAACTAAATAAAATGTTCTCTTAAAAGTTGTTTAACCAAGCAAAAGCATTTTTAAAAATGTAAAAACTGGGCACTTTGAATATCAGAAATTGTTTTTCATAACTTAATCGGCATGTTAGCAAAATGTTCCTAGAACATAATTTGTTAGATGGGAGATTTAAACATCCACATATCATTTAGTAAGAAAAGACTGGTTCCTCACAGGTCATTGGTGTTAATGTAGGCTGTGTTTAGCTTTATCCCTTCCATTATGCATCAATCGTTCTCTGTCACACACCTCCCGCCCATCAATTACACACTGAGTGTGTACACATGACCCAC
>NW_015628827.1:0-2156 GCF_001515625.1 Sinocyclocheilus rhinocerous | reverse complement strand
ACATCCACTGACAGCACTCTCCTCAGAGTCAGCATTTAATAAAGACAGAACCTTGTACTTGGACGGGATGAAGATGTAATACTGCTGCAGCTTGTCGACGGTGGCGTATTTGGAGGAAACGGTCCATTTAACAGGATCCTGTAGAGCCGCGCGCTGCAGCTTCTGCACCTGAAACACAGAGAACCGCTGCTTTAATCAGGGCTGCACTGATGCTTACAGCTACTTTCATCTGCTTACACACACAATCTTTACTAGTCACACAGTTTCTGAGAGCTGACACTCAAACAGCAGAAGCACACACCAGATCTGCAGAACCTTACACTGATTCTCAGCCACTGACTCAGTTTTCAATTTCAGAAAACACAAAACACAATTCTCTGTGTAACACACACAAATCTAACAGGAAGCATCTTTATTAGGGCTGCTCGATTATGGCAAAAATCATAATCACGATTATTTTGGTCAATATTGTAATTACGATTATTTAACATGATTATGAGTGGGCCATATGACCAAAACTTTATATGAGTGATTTGTTTAAAGATAGTGATGCATATTAAATATATATTTTCTGTAAATAAGGTTGCTATGACATCTACAATTTAGAGACATTTTCGAACTGTCACAATTCTCAACACCACAACAGAGTATTAGGGTAACTGATATTAGTAACAAACAAACAGTCCTCAAAATTACTGAAAATAATTAAACCGTCAGTAATAAAAAAGCAAAGGACAAATGACGTAAAATAAAAAGATACAAATTAAACAAACTGCTTAAAGGTTTTTTTAATGCAAGTCTCAAGTACTCAGTTACCAGAAATGTAAAATAAAACAGCATAGTCTGAGTAAGAATTAAACTTTCCTTGTTTCTTATTAAAGCTACAAAGGTCCTTCACTCCAGAGTAGTGTGTGATTTTGAATTTGTCTTTTGTTGTTTGATTAATATGAAGCACACAGTCGGCATCAGGAATATTAGGCTGCTGTCACTTTAAGAGCTGCACGGATCCAATTTACTGTTACACACGTATTTTCATTCTCAACTCTTTATGTTCATTTATTACATGACCGACGAGGGTTTACGCGAATAACGGCACAAGTTCTCTTTAGCACTTTTAAAAACATGAATAAATCTAATACACTTCAATACATCAAGCACATCCCATTTAGCCAAAGTCACGTTACATGATTCACTGATTTGCACGTGAAACTGGGCTTTTACGGAGGAGCGAAAGAGCACCGCTGGAAAGCCTCGTGAAGCCGTGGTTTACAGTGAATTTATAACAGCTAAGGGGCGTTGTTAGGCACGATGTGAAGCAGAGTCAAAAACCCTCTTAGCTGTTATAAATTCACTGTAAACCACGGCTCCACGGGGCTAATTGCTTTATTTAACTGCTTTATATAACTTATCCAGCTTCTTCTTCCAATAAAAATGGGTAATTTGTAAATTCTATGGGTCTGGCTTCCGGTCTCATCCACGTCCAGCTATTTTTAGCTGTACAGAACCATTTTTATTTTGAGCATCTTGTCCACCTTATTTTTCTCGTAAGAGTGGGTGCGGCCAATTGTAAATTAAAATGTGCGAGGATTCCGGTGTCATTTGCTTCCAGCTATTTTTAGTTGTACAAAACAGCACGTTTTGCTGCTTGATATTGCCAACTGGTGTTTCTTACCACATTATTTTACTGTATTATCTTAATTATGAACACACTTGTTTGTAATGCAAACAGTTTTAGTGTTTACTGCACTTCGTTATTCTTCTCGTTATTTCTCTACAGCGGCTAATGAACCAGAAGTCTTGCCCATAGGCTTACTTCCGCGTTGAAGAAAAAGGTGGCTAAAACGGTTATTCCATATATGTATCAAGGTTTTTACAAAATAAAACAGAGCAAATAAAGTGTATGATATTAATAAAAACAATATTCTTCCACCAAACAATGTAGTTCCTCGGAAACAGTTGTGGTTCCAACAAAGTGGTTGCCGAGCAACACACAAACGTAAACAAAGGTGTATGTTTGTAGAGTAAGGCCATGTCCACTAGGGCTGTCAAAAAAAAAATTAGCATTTCAAATATTCGTCAAATAAAAATAAAAAAATCCACATTCGAATGTGAAAACGTTGCATTCGAATTTTAGGTGTGCGTCAGGCAGCCTTATC
>NW_015628826.1:0-1305 GCF_001515625.1 Sinocyclocheilus rhinocerous | reverse complement strand
TAAATATTCAAATGTAATCCCCTTTGTAATCGTTAACATTTTCATGAGTAACTGTAATTTAATTACACATTTTCTCTTAGTAAATGTAACTGATTACAGTTACATTTATTTTGTAATTAAATTACGTAACGCCGTTACATGTAACTAGTTACTCCACAACACTGTCTACTATATAGTAGGGGAAAAGCAGTAGCCGAGCGAATAAGTATGTCCGAAACCTCAGTATTCATAAAAGAGTAGTCGAGAAGTTCCCGGATGTCCTACTGCTTCTGCCCAGCTTCTTGAGTGCTCGCCGATGGTTACTTTTCTATCCCAGGAGGCCACGCGAGAGGATACATCATAAAGAAGAAGAAGAGGATGCGTCATAATCGAACATGGCGGAAAATTTGGATGAGGGTGTTTACACATGTACGTATTACAAACCAAAAACACGGTTCCTTATTTTAAATTTGCATTTGTTGAACTACTTTAGAGCAAATTGTTGAAAGTGTAAAGATGCTAAATGGTATAGTATATTGTGATGTTGCTGTAAAAACACGTTTTATTATGTATAGCTAACAGGGGGGCTCCAGGAAGCACACGTACATCTCCAAAGTAGATTTACATACATTTTAAACCATATACATCTTAAATACGATTACTAAATGTCTATTTAATATCTGGTAGGAAAATCTTCGATATGAATTTCATAGAAGTATGTCTAATAGGTCCTAGATATGAAGTAGACATCTGAGTGATGTATATGTGTGTTATTGTGTAGTACAATTCGCTGGTGTCAGCACTGTTTGCAATAGATGAGTGTAAGTAATATAAATACATTTCCATAAAGTAACTAAATATAAGTAATCTGTTTTATTTGTCCATTAGTACTGTTGAAAAATTGAGGAACATTTGTGTTGGATAAAAAGCTACTTAACACATCATCAACTACCTCAAAATGTAAATCTCAGAGGAAACTTGACTCTTGTCTGGATGTTACAGGGACAGATGAGACACACGTCTGCTTATCCGGCGGAGACGAGAGCGGCTAATGAAGCAATGCTGCCATCAAAGGCTTTGAGTGAGTATACTACAGAAATGAATAAAACATCTTTTAAATCTTAAGTTGTAGTTTATTTTAATTATTGTAATTTCAAACAGAGTTATTACAGAACTTTTCTGATTCTTGATTCCTGTTCATTTGCTGCAGAGCTTTTGTGGTGGAGCAGGACCTGCAAGGCAGAGTGACAGCAGCATTTGTAAAAAAAATAAAAAAATTTAAAAAAGGGAAAACCTCAAACAAAAATATAAAGTAAGATCATTTTG
>NW_015628825.1:0-518 GCF_001515625.1 Sinocyclocheilus rhinocerous | reverse complement strand
CATCTGCTCCCAAGTATTTTGATCATCTCGTTAGCCGTCCCATCACTCATTCCATCTTCACCAGTGTGACTCTTTGCGAGTTGTTGCAATGGTCTTTCCCTCGTTGGCAAGATAGGGTCATTACTAGCACGCCCTTCATCCCTCACTTCATGCTGTGTGGAGTTGTTGAATTGGTTCTTATTGATGGAGCAAACCATTCCCTGGCCTTGATAGCACTGCTGTCACCTGTAAATGGAAACCTTCAGAGTTTTCTGTTAGTGATATCAAGCATGCTCATTTGCTCATCTGGCCAGTCATCCTTCTTGGTGTGACCTGTGGAAATTTCATGTGGGTTGAGGGCTGTCCTGGCCCCTTTTTTGAGCTCTCACAAATCCATTGCTGTCAATACAATGAGCAGGGCTAATACCCACTTTCTATAATAAAAAGCTTTAATTAATTATTTGCATCCTAACTCTGTTTTTTAATTTTTTTTTTTATTAATTTCAAATGTATTCTTAACAATTTGCTAATTCAGTTAT
>NW_015628824.1:0-468 GCF_001515625.1 Sinocyclocheilus rhinocerous | reverse complement strand
TTGCTAAATTTTGCCAACGAAAATAGTTCCAAACAAAGATCACAGTACTGTTTTGCGTCTCTGAGCAATGGTGGACGGTGTTTACTTATTGAATGAATCAGCATTTGGAACGAATCGGTTGAATAAATGAGTGATTCACTGTGATTCACTCGTTAACACAGTCAAATGCTTTGTTCCTGAATGAATCAGTCGTTTAAATGAATCTCGATGACTCACTCATTAACAGTCACTTGCTGTTACCTACTGGCGGTTTTAATTTCACATTTCGACTATTTTTTCATGTTTTAAATTATTTCAAATATCAGTATTAAATGTTTTATGTTAAAAACAAAACATTAGGCCTATTTATGCATCTGTAACTGCAGTTTAAATGCATCCATGTCCTCTCTGAGATACATAAACTGTGTAAATACATCTAAATGGTATTTGAGATGCAGATTCCAGAAATGTTTTCTTATGTTGGAATGA
>NW_015628823.1:13453-17605 GCF_001515625.1 Sinocyclocheilus rhinocerous | reverse complement strand
AAATGGTCTGGTTATCAAATTAAGGCATAAAACATTGATTTAATTGATCTTTGAATTAATGAAAATTAAACATATTTTATTTTTTGGTAAATAAAGGGCATTTACTATTAAAATTAAAACATGGAATAAATATTGTGTGATTATTTCTTAAAAAATAAAGTTTTATTAATTTTTCAATAGTAGTATTAGTATCACATACATTCTACTAAATAATAATAATATATTTCTGGCACAGTGTCTTCAAGTTAAACCAAACTTTTATTTTGACAGGTTGCCGTGAATACCTTTACATTTCTGTATGTGCATTATATGATATGACGCTAGTTTTACTGAAATGAAACGGTAAAATGCTGATGAAGTGACTCTCAGAGCAGTTCATGTATTTATGTCCTCATTTAGACGGTGTAATGTTCGGCCCTATGTTCAATGCAGTTGTTTTGACAGAAGGAAACGAGATACATTTCTAGTTTCAACATTATTTGTTCTTCAGACATTCCTCTTTAAAAGAAACGAATTGTCATATTTTTGCAAAGTGACCCACATTTTTTGTTTGTGACCACTGAAAATGTGTACAATTTATCGATTTACTCCTGAAGCCATATTGAAATTCCATTATCTCTGGAACTAAACCATACAGGGCCTTTAAAATGAAGATGCCAAAAGAGATGTTTGTTAAGACCTAATATCTAAAAGGGCATTTAGATATCTTTAATAATATTTGAGTTACGGGGTTGCAAACTTTGGAGAAAAAACTTAAAACTTGTCGTTTCCCATTTTTGAATGGTCACAATTGGCACATAATGCAACAAAGATGTCTAAAGTCAACAGATTTTACTAATAGACCTACCAATCTCTGTATAAAAGTAACATTATGGTGCTCCCATCTTTCTGAAGTAATTGTTACCCCCCTGCAATTTGGCTCTGAATCTCAGGTGAAAATGCCATTTTGACCCTCCTCTACAAAAAAGCAGATTACTCAGTAAATAGTCATCCATGACATTTAATATTTTAGGTTTCATCAATAAACATGTTTATCTTTCTTCAGAAAAAATATTAGCAAAATCAAAAATTTGAGCCGGGGACCTCTGGTTGTTTTGAGACGGAATGACCCAATATTGATTCAATAATTATGTTTTCAAATATAATATAATTTTTGTTGATTTTATTTAGTTAATGCAGCAATTACATACTACAGTTTAAAATTGTCAGTAAATATAAAACATAAAAATATTAAACATGAGTATCATCGGCATAACAGTAATAATTAAGCATAATGTTTCTCAGTGGAAGCATGTAGAAGAAGAAAAGCAGAGAACCTAATACAGTGCACGGATGCATGAATGGTGCAGACGCGCGGTTTTGTTTACTACATGTACTGAAGCACTCATGACACTTGCGGTGATTTCAGCGTCTGCCGTCTCACTAAATGAGGACATAAATACATGAACAACATCTCCATAACTGCTCTGAGAGTAATTTCATGAGCATTTGACCTTCCATTTGTGTAAAATTATTTTTTTGTTTCCTGTATCCCTTCTAGCCACAACCAGCGGCAACCCATCAGAATAAAAGTTTGGTTTAACTTGAAGACATTGTGCTAGAAATATATTACTATTATTTAGTAGAATGTAAGTAATACTACTACTACTGTTGAAAAATTAATAAAACTTTATTTTTTAACCCTCTGGGGTCTGAGGGTGTTTTGGGGCCCTGGAGAAGTTTTGATATGCCCTGACAAAAAACATATTAATGGCTAAAGTCTGATAACACTGTGTTCAGCACAAACTGGGCTACAATAATATGTGAGCAGCATGAAAGTACATGTTTGTGTTTTTGAGAAAACAATGTTTATGTGTGGTTAGTGAAAAACTAAATTAAGTTACTGAAATAAGGTCATAAAACACATACAGAATATTTGTTCACAAGATTTTTGAGAACTGGATGTGTTAGATTAGAGTTTTTGCTACAAAATGATGTGAAAAATGATGTATTTCTGTCCAAAATACTAGAAAAGGTAGTATCCTCACAATTGTATTCCTTCTTAGAGAAAAATGGTATCTGTGAGGATTTCCAGTCAGGATTTAGACCGTATCATAGTACCGAGACTGCTCTCATTAGAGTTACAAATGACCTGCTCTTATCATCTGATTGTGGTTGTATCTCTCTATTAGTGCTATTGAATCTTAGCGCTGCGTTTGACACTATTGACCACAACATTCTTTTGAATAGACTAGAAAACTTTGTTGGCATTAATGGAAGTGCATTAGCATGGTTCAAATCGTACTTATCAGACCGCCATCAATTCGTAGCAGTGAATGAAGAGCTATCACATCGATCACAAGTGCAGTATGGAGTACCTCAAGGCTCAGTACTAGGGCCATTACTCTTCACGCTTTACATATTACCCTTGGGAGATATCATCAGGAAACACGGTGTTAGCTTTCACTGTTATGCTGATGATACTCAGCTCTATATTCATCGCGGCCCGGCAAAACATACCAATTTGAAAAACTAGCGGAATGCATAGTCGATATAAAAAACTGGATGAGTAATTTCTTACTGCTAAATTCTGAAAAAACAGAGGTGTTAATTATAGGACCTAAAAACTCTGCATATAATAACCTAGAACACTCCCTAAGACTTGATGGCTGCTCTGTCAATTCTTCGTCATCAGTTAGGAACCTAGGTGTGCTATTTGATAGCAATCTTTCGTTAGAAAGCCACGTTTCTAGCATTTGTAAAACTGCATTTTTCCATCTCAAAAATATATCTAAATTACGACCTATTCTCTCAATGTCAAATGCAGAAATGTTAATCCATGCGTTTATGACCTCAAGGTTAGATTATTGTAATGCTTTATTGGGTGGTTGTTCTGCACGCTTAATAAACAAACTCCAGCTGGTCCAAAATGCAGCAGCTAGAGTTCTTACTAGAACCAGGAAGTATGACCATATTAGCCCGGTTCTGTCAACACTGCACTGGCTCCCTATTAAACATCGTATAGATTTTAAAATCTTGCTAATTACTTATAAAGCCCTGAATGGTTTAGCACCTCAGTATTTGAACGAGCTCTTGTTACATTATAGTCCTCCACGTCCGCTGCGTTCTCAAAACTCTGGCAATTTGATAATACCTAGAATATCAAAATCAACTGCGGGCGGCAGATCCTTTTCCTATTTAGCGCCCAAACTCTGGAATAACCTACCTAACATTGTTCGGGAGGCAGACACACTCTGTCAGTTTAAATCTAGATTAAAGACCCATCTCTTCAACCTGGCTTACACATAACACACTAATACGCTTCTAATATTCAAATCCGTTAAAGGATTTTTAGGCTGCATTAATTAGGTCAACCGGAACCGGGAACACTTCCCATAACACCCGATGTACTTGCTACATCGTTAGAAGAATGGCATCTACGCTAATATTAGTCTGTTTCTCTCTTATTCCGAGGTCACCGCTGCCACCAGATCCAGTCTGTATCCAGATCAGATGGTCACTGCAGTCACCCGGATCCAGTACATATTCAGACCAGATGGTGGATCAGCACCTAGAAAGGACCTCTACAGCCCTGAAAGACAGCGGAGACCAGGACAACTAGATGAGCCCCAGATACAGATCCCCAGTAAAGACCTTGTCTCAGACGGCCACCGGGACAAGACCACAGGAACCAGATGATTCCTCTGCACAATGTGACTTTGCTAGCCTGAAATTGAACTGCTGGTTTTGTCTGGTCAGAGGAGAACTGGCCCCCCGACTGAGCCTGGTTTCTCCCAAGGTTTTTTCTCCATTCTGTCACCGATGGAGTTTTGGTTCCTTGCCGCTGTCGCCTCTGGCTTGCTTAGTTGGGGACACTTCATTTCCAGCGATATCGTTGACTTGATTGCAAATGATTGCAAAGATACTATTTAAACTGAACTGAGCTGGATGATGACATCACTGAATTCAATGATGAACTGCCTTTAACTGAAAAATGAGTGTTTACTATTGTCATTTTGCATTATTGACACACTATTTTCCTAATTAATGCTGTTCAGTTGCTTTGACACAATCTGTATTGTTAAAAGCGCTATATAAATAAAGGTGACTTGACTTGACTTGACTATCATCTGACTATTTCTATATATCTATCTATCTATCTATCTATCTATC
>NW_015628823.1:12352-12632 GCF_001515625.1 Sinocyclocheilus rhinocerous | reverse complement strand
TCAAAGTGATTCACTGGATTTCATACATGTAGTCGGGAATTATAGTTTGGGATAAGTAACTAGTAAAATGTGTACAAGTTAGTCACAATAACACAATAAAAACAGACGCAAGTAATCTTAAGCTTCCACAGTGCGACCAAAACTACTGCGTGCAACTATGAAAACATTTTTAGGAGCACCAGTGCGACTGACCCGATCATCATCATATTTGTGATTGCGCTCAGGGGAGCTTCAAAGGTTTCTACGTGTTTTTGCAGCGTTGAGTAATGTATCACAGACA
>NW_015628823.1:7684-11829 GCF_001515625.1 Sinocyclocheilus rhinocerous | reverse complement strand
GTCAGTTTGACGGCTTGGGCAGAATATCCTTAAACACACCCCTCCAATCGTTAGGTTGCTATGAGTGAGAGACAGAGAGGAGGAGCGCAAAAATAAAACAATTATTTCCCTCTCCTCAATATTCCGTTTCAGCTGGAAATACGTCACTACACTGAAATAAAGTCGGCAGCAACTTCCGGTTCATGCAGACTTTAAGTTAGGAGCACAAGTGCTCATCAGAATGATATCCTCCACTGGATCAAGTTGCACGTCACGTTGTGTTCTTCTTCTGAGGTAAATTCTGGGTTATTCCTCTCAGCGCGTCTTCTACCAGAAACAAAAAGTTTTTCCACAAGTTGATATGATTCTTTAGGGTCTTAATGAAAAGTCTATAACATACTTTGGTTAAAATTTCTCAATGGTAGTGTAAAACAACACCTTTTTACCCTGTCAAAAACAGCTCTGTTCACATCGAGCCGTTTCGGTGCATGTCCCTTTAAATGCTAATGAGCTCTGCTGACCCCGCCCCTCTCTTCCTGAGACTGTAAACTTTAGCCGCGATTTGCGTGAAACTTGCTAACTAGCACATTATTAAGAAAGGTAATTTGCAAAGATTAATAAAAAAAAAAACGTATACTCGCTTCTTCTGGAGGGGAAGCTGGATCACGAATGATTCGCGCAAACATAAACGCATTTAGGTAGATTGGGGGCATGTTCCTTTCAAAAACAAACGTAATCCACTGCATCTTCAGCGGCTCAGATGTCGGGAGTAAATGACGACTGCTATGTTCATTATTACATCCAACAACAGAACACCTCAATCACTTAGGATATATTCTTGTCTACATCTGCTCCGGCGTCGAAACAATGGAGGACTGTTTACAGCTCACTCAGGTGCTCAGGTGCAGTCTGTGCTAAAAAGGCAGTGTTCATCTACAGTCGTGGGAGATGCAACATGACTTAACTTTGCCAAGAATCTGTGAACGGCTTGGTCTGAGAGAGTGCTTATTATTTTTTGGGTATTTATGCTCGACTAAAGTAGTACAGCCCAAATCACCTTCCCCACGACTAAAATTATCGCTATACCTCTCCAGAAGATTACGGGCCTCCAATTTTTCCTGAGAAGATAAATTCTGCCTACCCAACTGTGAAAAATCCACTGAAGGGAGTTCTTCTACCACCACCGCTTGAACTATAGCTACCTGTTCTCCAGTGGATCTCTGTGCATTGAACTGTACCTGTGTTGTTGGCTGCAATAACACTAAATTAAATTCTCCAAAAACTACCTTAGGCCGAATCCACCAATCATGAGTCCCCACATTTACAACAGGTACCTCCAACCTCCACTGAGAAACTGGCAAAAAGGCAGAAGATATAATCAAATCACAAGGTAATTGACAATTCTCCGAAGGCAAAGGCTCCAACAAACCTGAGGAAAATGTAGATCCTAAACCAGTGTGACAAATAGCAGGAACAAACTTTAGAGTACCAGCTGGGACCAGAACAGCAGGTCCAGGACGAACCTGGACACGGCCAATCAATCCTGTCTCAAGGACATGGTCAAGCTGTCTGCATTCCGCCAGTGCCTTTTTCCATTTTTTTTTCCAAAGCTTGTACACCTGGAGCTTGAAACAAAGAATCTCCATGCTGTATAAATAGCTCTTGATAACACTGATTGATCACGTTCATTCCTAACAAGCCGGGAATCTGGCCATGTTGTCCTTGACCACGCACTTCCTATGGATTCTTCACTACTAAGATTCCCATACTAGGAAGCAACCTACCCAATACTTGGACATCTACCTCCAAATAACCCAAATACGGTATAGCAAGACCATTAGCCGCCTTTAACTTTAGCCAGTAACAAGACTGCAACTCTGTTCCCAAAGCTGGCTGAAGATGTTAAAAAAAAAAACTCTTCAGTGAGAGTGGTCACCATTGAACCAGTATCTAGCAAGAGGTACCCCCCCCCCCAATTATCATTTCCACTGTAGGACGTTCCCCCCCCCCCCCAATTATCATTTCCACTGTAGGACACTTTCCTATAAGCTTAGTACTACCATATCCTTTCAAGCCCGAAAACTCCCCTTCTGATGCCTGGGCACCAGCACCGGAGGGTTCTAGTTTTCCGATTGATCAACTGTAGATCTAGCTGTAACAGTGGACTGCCTTGAACTTTGTGGGCCATCCCTTCCTACAAACTCGTGAGATGACTTCAGATCTACATTGCAAAACCTAGCAATATGACCTGATTTATTGCAACGAATACAAATAGGTTTACCATCTGGCTGATAGGGAAACTTAGTGCCACGTGAACGACCACGTAGTGCCACGTTGAGGCTGAAGGTCTGACGGCAGAACGGGGTGACAGAAACCCGGTAAGTGCCGTGTCGCCATGCCCATCTTGGGACCCGGTCGTGAAGCCAACGCTGAAGCGGTCTCATATGAAGCAACCCGAGCGGCGTGACAGCAGCTGCGGATGCCATATGCCCCAGAAGCCTCTGAAATTGTTTCAGTGGAACCGCCGTCTTGCACTGGAAGGACCCCAGGCAGTTCAGCATCGACTGCGCACGCTCTACTGAGCGACGTGCTGAGAGGTTGACCGAGTCCAGCTCCATGCCGAGAAAAGAGATCCTCTGCACCGGGGAGAGTTTGCTCTTTTCCCAGTTGACCCGAAGCCCCAACCGGCTGAGGTGACTGAGCACCATATCCCTGTGTTCGCATAACTGCGCTCGGGACTGGGCCAATATGAGCCAGTCGTCGAGGTAGTTGAGAACGCGAATGCCCGCTTCCCTCAATGGAACGAGGGCTGCCTCCACGACCTTGGTGAAGACACGAGGCGACAGGGATAGCCCGAAGGGGAGGACCTTGTACTGATATGCTCGCCCTTCGAACGCAAAGCGGAGAAACGGTCTGTGTCGAGGGAGAATCGAGACATGAAAGTACGCGTCCTTGAGGTCGATCGCTGCGAACCAATCGAAAGGACGGACGCATTGAAAGATGCATTTCTGCGTCAACATCCTGAACGGGAGCTTGTGAAGGGCCCGGTTCAGCACGCGCAGGTCCAGGATTGGTCGTAACCCACCGCCTTTCTTGGGTACGATGAAGTACGGGCTGTAGAAACCCGACCTCATCTCGGCTGGAGGGACCGGCTGTATCGCGTCCTTCACCAGCAGGACCGCGATTTCTGCACGCAAGACAGGAGCATCCTTGTCCAGCACCGAGGTGAACCGAATGCCCCTGAACTCGTAGCCGAGTCTGATGGTTCTCACGAGCCAGCGAGACGGCCTGGGGAGCGCTAACCAGGCCCCCAGCAACCGAACTAGCGGGACCAGGGAAACCACCGACGTACCTGCAGTGGGCAGCGAGGTGGAACACAGGGACCCAACCCGGGAGGCCGTGCATCCGAGGGTGGGGTCTGAGTGCGCGGCGCACCACTTACCTGGCTCCATAGCTGGGCAGGGGGCTCATGAGGAGGCACAGCGTCCCCGAACCGGACCCTGCTGCCGTCGCCGTGCGCAGTTCCTGCAGCACACCTGGGTCAGCACCACCCTCGTGCAGCTGCTTCAACGCCTTGGCCTGGTGGACTTGCAGGAGGGTAATGGCGTGCAGGGCGGAAGCGGCCTGTCCTGCAGCACTGTAAGCCTTAGCCGTCAGAGCGGACGAGAACTTACAGGCCCTGGACGGAAGGCGTGGACTACCTCTCCAGGCGGTGGCGCTTTGCGGGCAGAGCTGCATGGCAATAGCGCGCTCAACCGGAGGGATGTCCACATACCCTTGGGCCGCCCCCCCGTCGAGGGTGGTGAGGACGGAGGAGGCACCAAGCCTGTTTCAGGCAGAAAAAGGTGCCTTCCAAGACTTAGTAACCTCCTCATGCACTTCCGGGAAGAATGGAACCGGAGGCGGCTGCCGACGCCCGGCCTGCGCCCCCAGGAACCAATCATCCAGCCTCGAGCGTTCGGGAGAAGGAGGAGGCCTCCAGTGCAGCCCGACACTCTCGGCGGCCCGGGAAAGCATAGCGGTCAGCTCTGGATCTGACTCGGGCAACGCCACTCTACCTGACGGTGGCAGCGCAGCCGAATCCTCATCTCCAGAGCCTAGCTCGCCCTCCGATGCAGCGATCGACATCCTATCCTCTGCCTGTGACCCGCACAAGATGCTGGACC
>NW_015628823.1:6305-6386 GCF_001515625.1 Sinocyclocheilus rhinocerous | reverse complement strand
CCAGAAACTCAAGAAACTCACGAGTGGGAAGCCATCTTTAAAAAGACGCCCGTCGCTCGTGAAGCTCTTTTCTCTTTTTTG
>NW_015628823.1:5633-6051 GCF_001515625.1 Sinocyclocheilus rhinocerous | reverse complement strand
AACTGTCATTGGCTTGTTTAGTTTACACTCGAAGGTGATTGGGCTCTCGGGCGAGATCCCAATTCGTCAGTCACGTCAGACGTTAACGTCGAACATGACTGACTGAAAGGGAACATGGCTTTTCATATCACTGCTATGCTGATGACACTCAACTCTACCTCTCATTCCATCCTGATGATCCGGCAATAGCTGCATGCATCTCAGCATGTCTGACAGACATTTCTTGTTGGATGACGGACCATCACTTTCAACTCAACCTGGCTAAGACAGAACTGCTTGTGGTTCCAGCAAACCCATCGTTTCATCACAATTTCACCATCCAGTTAGGCACATCAACCATAACTCCTTCAAAAACAGCCAGAAACCTTGGAGTTATGATTGATGATCAGCTGACTTTCTCAGACCACATTGCTAAAAC
>NW_015628823.1:0-1257 GCF_001515625.1 Sinocyclocheilus rhinocerous | reverse complement strand
ATTTCTCGTCGGTGGGATTGTGGCCCAATGCCGGTGGTGTTGGCCCAGTTTCAGTACCCAGACTCGTGCCAGTACTGGCTAAGTGTTTCATTTCTCGTCGGTGGGATTGTGGCCCAATGCCGGTGGTGTTGGCCCAGTTTCAGTACCCAGACTCGTGCCAGTACTGGCTAAGTGTTTCATTTCTCGTCGTGGCCCAATTGGCCCAATGCCGGTGGTGTTGGCCCAGTTTCAGTACCCAGACTCGTGCCAGTACTGGCTATTTCTCGTCTTTCTCGTCGGTGGGATTGTGGCCCAATGCCGGTGGTGTTGGCCCAGTTTCAGTACCCAGACTCTGGCCAGTACTAGCTAAGTGTTTTATTTCTCGTCGGTGTGATTGTGGCCCAATACCGGTGGTGTTGACTCAGTTTTAGTACCCAGACTCGGGCCAGTATCGACTAAGTGTTTCAATTCTTGTCGGCGTGATGGTGGCCCAATGCCGGCAGTTTTGGCAGCCGGACAGACTCGGGAGACTCGGGCCAGTATCGACTAAGTGTTTCAATTCTTGTCGGCGTGATGGTGGCCCAATGTTGGCAGCCGCTGAATCTGGGCCATTATCGGGCCAAACCGTTTTGGCTACCTGGGCTGTTCCCTCCTGGTGGAATGACCTGCCCAAATCAATCCGAGCATCTGAGTCCTTAGCCATCTTCAAGAAACGACTAAAAACATCTTTCCATCTTTATTTGACCCTCTAACTCTAGCACTTTCTATTCTATTTTAATTCTACTTCATCTATTTATCTTCTTTTTTATTTAAAAAAACGTACTCCGTTACTAACATAATCTCGGTTCCCTGAGATACGGAACGAGTACTGCGTACGAGTACTGAGTACCTAAGACGCTTAGGGGAAAACTTTTTTCTCCGAATACTGAAGCCTTTCAGTAATGCAGTGTAACTGCACGGCCATTGGTTCGTGCTCAATAATGCAGTGTAACTGCACGGCCATTGGTCCGTGCAGTGAATTAAAAAAACGAACCAATGGCTCGGTAGCGGAGCTGCACGAGCCTATGGCGACAAAGCCTGCCAGAGCGGGGCATCAGGCTATATAAGCAGCACTTCGCCATAGGATCCTCAGGTTACTTCGACATATTTATGACCATATTAGCCCGGTTCTGTCAACACTGCACTGGCTCCCTATCAAACATCGTATAGATTTTAAAATCCTGCTTATTACTAATAAAGCCCTGAATGGTTTAGCAACTCAGTATTTGAACGAGCTCT
>NW_015628822.1:0-637 GCF_001515625.1 Sinocyclocheilus rhinocerous | reverse complement strand
ACTTCACTTTCCGCGTTCCGTTCCGTCTCGCGCACAGCCGCGTCCACACAGCTTTCAAAGTACACTCAACCACGGATGAATGCAGACGGACGAGCTCGACATATGCGTAGTACCACCTACACAGCCATATCCCCCTGCAGCCCAAGACTGGTTGCCCACTGAAGCTAAGCAGGGATGAGCCTGGTCAGTACCTGGATGGGAGACCTCCTGGGAAAACTAGGTTGCTGTTTCTTTACTCCTGGCATAAAGATCCGTTTCTGATAATCTGATCACAAGTGGTCAGGCTAGACACGTCACTATTTACACCTAGTAATGTGCCTCAAATGTGTCTCATTAATGACCACTCTCTGTGGTCATTAAAAATCCCATGGCACTTCTGTAAAGAGTAGGGGTGTAACCCCGGTGTCCTGGCCAAATTGCCCCCCTTGTCTATCATGGCCTCCTAATATTCCCCAACCACTTGATTGGCTCTATGACTTTCTATCCTCTCCACCTGTAGCTGGTGTGTGGTGAGCGCACTGGCGCCGTTGTCCTGTGGCTGCCGTTGCATCATCCAAGTGGATGCTGCATACTGGTGGTGGTTGAGGAGAGAGCCCCCCACATGATTGTAAAGTGCTTTGGGTGTACAACAATACAC
>NW_015628821.1:382-534 GCF_001515625.1 Sinocyclocheilus rhinocerous | reverse complement strand
GAATTTGCCATTGTACTATTTTATGGCTGATGTGTTTTAATTAATTAGATAAAAAAAAACACAAACTACGAACGTTTTAAGGTAGCCTGAGGCGAAATCCATAGGCTATTTATTTGTGTTAAACGCGAGTAAAACATATCCTTATTTATTTT
>NW_015628821.1:0-137 GCF_001515625.1 Sinocyclocheilus rhinocerous | reverse complement strand
CATATGAATCAATTATATTTTCTTCTTTAATATTTGCAGCACGAAATAAACATGAATATGTGAATGCATTTTGAAAAAAATCAGAACAACTTAATACAAACGAATGTGTCATGAATCGATCAATCAGAGTTTTAAAA
>NW_015628820.1:0-542 GCF_001515625.1 Sinocyclocheilus rhinocerous | reverse complement strand
GTTTTTAAAGCTCTTCCTATTATTTCATTAAATTATAGTTGTGTTCATTAACTTAAACTATATTTCACACTACCACTAATGACATCAGTGAACCTGGCTACTACATGACAACAATGTCATTATCAAAAAAATGGCCAATTTAATCCGAACACATTTTCTTTTGGATTTTTTTGCCGTAATAAATGTGTTTCATAAACACAATTACAGCAACCAGAGAAAAACTAATGTTAAAAAGTGAAGGGTCAAGAGCACAACTAACGCAAACACGTATCTCCACAACGGTGACTTCAAATTGTATTATTTTCAATAAACATTAGCATCTAAATCTCTGTTATATTATTTTCAATAAACATTAACATCTAAATCTCTGTTAATTCTTAAGAAATTTTAAGACGCATGACAAACAAAAATTCAAACTGGTTAGTAATGCATGAAGCTGGTGATGCTGTTTGTGGAGATGATTAATCATCTTCTTTAATCATCTTGAGAGATTTAATATCTTTTATTTCAGTTGATTTCATCTAAGGCTGTGGCTGAAGTCA
>NW_015628819.1:0-582 GCF_001515625.1 Sinocyclocheilus rhinocerous | reverse complement strand
AGTGGAAAGTAGTTTATTCATAGTTAACTGTATTTTTCTAGTAGCACCCTCTACTGAGCAGTATTGTTAATTCAAGTTACCATCACTGATTTAACTTTCAGGTAGCCTACTATAAAAGATTATGCACACATCTTTGACCTTTAACCTTTAACCGATTGTGTGCACATCCTGTACCCAGGAGTTGTTTCTGCTCTTTTAAGGGTGCAGCTGCCAGCATTGAGGCAGTAAGGGGCTCCTGGCCTCTCACATCCTTGCCTCTCACATTAACCGCCGGCTCTGTATTCGGTACTACCTAAAAAAATAAAATAAAAATAAAAAACAGTAAAAGAAACACTGCTGTATTTTTCTATTTAATGCTCCTTAGTGTCAAATCATCACATTGCAGTGGCCTGCCAAAACAAATGAACTTTATGAAGTTGTCCTTAGTTTGAAGGTTTTTTTTTTGTTGTTTTTCTGTTGACAATTTTTACAGTGTTCTTGTATTTACAGAGACAGTCAGCAAAGTTCACACTGCAAGATGGGGGTAAACTGGGGCCCCTGGACTGTGTTGTACTGGGATGCTGCTACATCATAAATCAATGG